>NW_011123821.1:0-635 GCF_000146605.3 Meleagris gallopavo
CAGTAGGACATTTTAACAGAAAGAGGAGACATTTGGTGTAGATGTGTGGAAGAAATTCTTCACTCAGATGGTTGTGAAACCCTGGAACATGCTGCCCATTCATCTTGTGTATTCTTCATCTTCGGTGGCATAGCAGGCCTGCCTGGACAGGGCCCTGGTCAGCACGCTCTTTGGGGCTGCATCAGCCCACAGAAGGGATAGTGGTTAAGTTCTCCTCCAAACCTCCACCACTGTGTGATTGTGTGATTGTCTGATTTAAGCTGGTCTCCCATGGTGCGCTCATCTAGAAGCTGAACCAGCATGGGTGAGACAAGTGGAGAGCGAGGTGGACTGACAGCAGCTGGCTGAAGGCCTGGGCCCAGAGCCTTGTGATGGAGGGCACCAAGTGTAGTTGGAGGCAAGTTCCTGATGTTTCCCCCTAAGCGGAGTGTTAAGGATCTCTTGTCTGGGATGCAAGCTGATCTTCCATCCCGTGGAATTGTGCGTTATGTGGTATGAGTTGTTTTTCCAGCAAGTCTGTCTTTCTGCATCCTTTTCTTGAGGACGTGCCCCATTTTGCTAGCGGCGGCACCTTTCAAGTGAGTGCATTGGAAGCCCAAAAAGGGAGCGATGTTGCACCTTCGTGTCACGGCACG
>NW_011123822.1:0-966 GCF_000146605.3 Meleagris gallopavo
AGTCAGCCATGGCAACACGAGGCGAAGGCCATTCAGCTGCCCTGTCGGAAGGGGTGACTGCCACTGAGGAAGGATCTCCCTGGAGATCACTCCTTGTGGAAAAGACTGCGAGCCTACAACATAGGTAAGCGCTTTCCATTTGTGATCCTCTTGTTGCAATAATCTTACTTGCCTAACTTTCCTGGATAGTTCTTAATTACAACATCTGTGTATTCGTTGAGTATACATTAGGTTAAATTATAACGTGGGTGCCAAAAATTGTCTCCATATTAAGCTACCTCATCATCTGTTTTCCACTGCTTTTTGTTCTTTGCAGTAGGCATCGAAGGTGAGACTGAATTGGAAAGTGAACGTGTGACTACTTTGGAAAATCAACCAACTCCTGGGGAGAAAACTACAGCACAACTCTGCAGGCTCCTTCTGCATCTGCCTGGGGCACTGGCAGCAGTGCTGAAGATGAGAGTCCAGAAGGCACTCAGGCAGAAGTTAAAATTCAAACTGTGAAAAGTAAGAATGAAGGCTTTCACAGAAGCTGTTGTCACTAAATTCAGAGAATTATTCTCAAACCTCCAGGACGTGACTGTTTGCACTTTGTGAGGAATAAAACATGCAGCAGAAGAAACACTATCTGACTCCTTTCACTGTGCCTCGGGTCTTTTCTAACACTGGAAGAGAGGCACAGATCTTCTGTTTCTCAGGGAGAGAAAGGAGTTACAGCTGTATCCAAAAAACCTAGAATCGGCTTTGGCTAGTACAATTCCTCCTACAATATATGTATGAATTAATTGGTTTCAGAGAGAGATTTCAAAGAAAAAGGGGATATTTTATGGGATGATACTACTTCAAAGCTGTATCAGTCACTTTAGTCACCTGTGGCGTAACACCATAAATAAAAACAAAACCCCATCTGCAGGGCAAAATCAGGATTAAGTGAAAATTAGAACAGGTTTTGGAGCCATTTCAACA
>NW_011123823.1:0-541 GCF_000146605.3 Meleagris gallopavo
CTCCTTTTTAAATAGCATAAGTCACCTTTTCACCTTTTATTACCGAGATAGCACAAAGGTCTGATAGAGAAATAGTGCGGATCCTAAATTCCATTTTTCAGAAATAGGATTTTCTAATTGTTGGTCACTTTCTGTCATTTAATTTAAATCACATTTACACCCTAATATGACCTAGAAGGAACTATTTCATGGTTTTCTGTATGCAGTTTTAGTTCTTAACATCATCTAAACTATTCCCTATTGTTGCAGATTAAAATCCTTACTCCTTAGCTTCAGAAAAAGAAAAAAAAAACAACCAACTTTCAGCAAGCTTACTCCAGAAATATCATTATCACTGAATCTATTGTCACTCATTGGAAGTTTTGTTTTTAAAGTAAATAAGTAGGCTATCTATCCTTGGGCATGCAGGCTTAACCTTGAAAGCTGCTGTATGAGGCAGACTGATACATATTGGATACACAGAGCTGAACAAACTGGGGCAGCACTTAGTTGGAGTAAGTTCCCAAGATGCTATTAGTTGTGATTTCAAAGAGACAGCTCT
>NW_011123824.1:0-508 GCF_000146605.3 Meleagris gallopavo
TATATTTGAGTTTAGGCATCCCATGAGAGATGTAGAAGCATATATAAGCAAAACAGCTGTGTACTTCTGGTAAAACAGTTGATCTGTACTCAGTACAAGAGTTTCACTGTAAGCTAACGTGAGCACTTACGTATTTGCTTTTCAGAAAAATAATCATTTTTCTATGAAATTGTATCATAAGGAAATGATTGCAATTTAGTTCTGTCCTCTAGTGGTGGTTGAAATAAGTGTTCTTCAACCAAATAAAAACCTACAGCCATTTACCTCTAAAATTGTATGGCCTGCAAGGAAGAAAATGTTTTCCCTTTCTTTTCATTCAGATCAGGCAGATTTTTCCAAGTATAAAGGTGCAAGAAAGGCATATACATTTAAAAAAGTTTATCTATTAGGTTAGTAGAAAGCAGTATTTCTTACTAGGTGCAGACTGTACAATTGATCTATATGTCTGCAGTTCTCCTGGCATGTAAAAGGCCAAAACATGCGAAAATTTTGACTAAACTGTTTATTT
>NW_011123825.1:0-905 GCF_000146605.3 Meleagris gallopavo
TTCACCTGTGCTCCCGTGGCTGACTCATTGCTCGCCTCAGGTGATCAATCAAAGGTTCAGGCCGTGATTCAGCAGCCCCATACATTCCACCCCTTCACGGCGTGAACCAATGATTAGGTTGACTAAAAGGGAGAGCTTTCCCTAATACAGAGATCCGATACACCGTGACGCTTATACAATTTCATCGCCACACGTTGGTAAATTTCAAGATGAGTGACGATGGGTGAAAGTTGACATCCTTCTATGGGCCAGCGCTCGATGATGTTACCGGAGGCATACGGTCATGAGGTGCAGATCCGTCCAATGTTCCATCAGTCCCATGCAGACCATCGCCGGGTGTTACACATGATCTGACAGTAACACTGGAACGTTTGATGACATTTCATTCCTTCCGGTGATCCTGAAGGCTCAAAGACTCACGGGGAGAAATACAGATGTTTCAGAGGTAGCAAGAGGGGAAGGTCTGCCCTCCAGGGCAAAATACAGGCCGTGTTTCTATCCTGGGTCAACAGTTCCGCTTGTACAGGGGCACGTCCTGGCCGCCTGTACCCACATTCTCCGGCCGGATGGTTGCGGCTGCATAATAATATCAGGCAGCAAAGGAGGTGTCCTGATCTGCCATAGGGACATGATGGGAGTCCCTTTAGCAATGAAAATCGGAGTGTTGACCACCGCGCCAGTAGGCCACGTACCTATTACCGGAGGGACTCCTGAGCCTCCCACCTCCAACAATCTCCCCCAAGGTGCAAGTAGGCCACACCACTTGGGTCCTACCTGCACCTTCCATGGCCATTTTATTCTGTGGGTGCCAGGCTCTAACTTCTCAGGGGCAGGGAGCAGAAGATTATTTCTTTACCAATCAGGGGTCTTACCTGATGATCAGTGCCCGTCATTTGGATCCTAAG
>NW_011123826.1:0-611 GCF_000146605.3 Meleagris gallopavo
TTTGAATTCCCTTCCATCCCAAGACATTCTACGAGGATTCTAGGATTTCCCCAAGTCCAGTCATAAACACGGGAGGGTTGGGCCACCTGTCTGCTTGTTCCAATGGAGCTTAATGCACTCCTCTTGCTTAGCTTGCTCAACTTGGGGATTAAGGATCATCTTGAAAAGTCTCGTTCTGATCAAGTGGATCACTAGCACAGCCAAACCTCTATCTGTCCACCAGGGACGCTGGCTGTTCTCAGCCTCCTCCTGACTTGCAGGAGAACTGCCTTTGCCCTCCCTCATTCTCGCTGCCTACAAAACAGCTGCCATGCGCCCCATGGTATGCACGAAGGATCATCAACACAGAGGATAACGTGGGATGGATAAGGGAGGTATTACACACAGAACACACCCCAAAAAAGACTCCCCTTTGCTTCCCTGCACCATCAAATGTAACATCCGTACCTGGCTTTGGCACTGAGTTGACGAGAGCCTCAGGAACTTTGTTAGTAATCAGCTCCACGCACTCGCCAGGAAAGAATCCCACCTGTAACAAGAACAAAAAGAGAGGCCAACTATTGCATGCAGCATTTCCCAGGTCTGAACTGTTAAACCAAAAGCAACACAAC
>NW_011123827.1:0-495 GCF_000146605.3 Meleagris gallopavo
CTATGGGCCAGCGCTCGATGATGTTACCGGAGGCATACGGTCATGAGGTGCAGATCCGTCCAATGTTCCATCAGTCCCATGCAGACCATCGCCGGGTGTTACACATGATCTGACAGTAACACTGGAACGTTTTGATGACATTTCATTCCTTCCGGGGATCCTGAAGGCTCAAAGACTCACGGGGAGAAATACAGATGTTTCAGAGGTAGCAAGAGGGGAAGGTCTGCCCTCCAGGGCAAAATCAGGCCGTGTTTCTATCCTGGGTTAACAGTTCCGCTTGTACAGGGGCACGTCCTGGCCGCCTGTACCACATTTTCCGGCCAGATGGTTGCGGCTGCATCATAATATCAGGCAGCAAAGGAGTGTCCTGATCTGCCATAGGGACATGATGGGAGTCCCTTTAGCAATGAAAATCGGAGTGTTGACCACCGCGCCAGTAGGCCACGTACCTATTACTGGAGGGACTCCTGAGCCTCCACCTCCAACAATCTCCCC
>NW_011123828.1:0-401 GCF_000146605.3 Meleagris gallopavo
GTGCTGTAGGTGTGTGTAACCTGTCCTCTAGGTGGAAAACAACCAAGTGCATCCAGCCATGTCCAGTCTTGTTAAGTCACTGTTACATCTACTACAGCATATCTATGCTCATCAAAAAATGCATTCCTGCTTCCCCCTTAGGGGGGTATATTGTAGCTGTATCTATCTGTTGGAGGTTGGTGGAGTCTGCATGATAGCAACTAGGGACACTAACTGTGATAAGATTCATGGAGTGAACGCCACTCCCAACTTCTTACGCGAACGGGCTCATGACACTGAGAGCCCATTAAAACTGAGAAACAAGGGACCATCAGGAGCCATCGAAGGATGAGAGGGGAAAAGGTATTATCTGCAAAATGCCAAGGTTGGAAGTTACATATGAAGCAAGGGAGAACGTAAAT
>NW_011123829.1:0-465 GCF_000146605.3 Meleagris gallopavo
TTCAACTCCAGCTCTTCTACACAAAAGACAGGGCGTGCTGAACCAGCACCACGGGAGGAGTTACGACACAGCTGAACAGCTTACAGAGACCTGAGAGTGCCAAAGGACGGTGCCAGGGGTAACTCTCACCATTCCTTTGCAGGGGTCTTACGGATGCTTCGGATGCTGATTCCCACCGCCTCTGTCATTTGTAGGAAGTCCAGGCGACAAATGCTCATTTTGTCTGGGTAACGCTTCTATGGTTCTGTGGTTATGACTAGGGAAAAAAAAGAAAAGAAAAGAAAGAAAAGACACGCCACCCTGTAAACTTACCACTCTGCTGTTCTTGTCAGCAGGACATCTCAGATGAGCACTACATGTCCTGCACTTGATGGAAATTCATCCAAGCCTATATTCCACACAGCTTCATCTCAGTGCCAAAAAGAACACGTGCAGAGATGTTCAGAAGATTCTTTGTGCAGATAA
>NW_011123830.1:0-488 GCF_000146605.3 Meleagris gallopavo
CGTGGTTCCCTCTGCAGTCTATAGCGTAAGGCGTCGGCTTTGGACACTCTCATTGTGTTTGATTGTACTGGATTTAGCAAACTAACGTTCTTCCTCAGGTCGTTGCTGTTGCTCTGGTTTTTTCCTCTGTTAGACCCATCTACGATCTCCCTACCCTTGCCCGCAAGTCTGCTGCCTCATTAGTCATGGGGCCGGGCCGGGCCGACCGACTGTAAACGTTCAACACTTCATTTTTTATCCTCTCCCCCTTTTTGGGCCTGCAGCCCCCGTCACAGACACAGATCTAGAGATAACTCCATGACAGCTCTCAGCCTGGTCATGGCTGTTACTCAGACACAGCTCTTCGCAATCTGTCCACTTCCTAATGTAGAGGACAATGCACGCACACACACGCACGCACGCACACAAACACACCCTGTATATCCCTTCTGAAGAGCCTGTAGCCCTGAATCACAGTACGCCAGTTGTGAGATTGGTCCCACCACGTT
>NW_011123831.1:0-643 GCF_000146605.3 Meleagris gallopavo
GCAGGGGTTGGATCAGCCAGTGTTTGATGCAGGGATGTTAAATTGTCCATCAACTCTTTGCAGTCCTCTGGAGCAGAGAGTGCCCGTGTGAGGAGTTCCTGCAGTGAGGTTCCTGCAGTGCCAGAGTGATGGCAGTGCTGAGCACAAGGAGCACATTGCATCCATGGCCGCTGTCACACGAGCACACGCTGCAGACAAACGGGCAGAAGCATCCAGAATTGCAGGGCAGCCCTCAGAGATGGGAAGCAGCGCCAGCGCAGTGAAGGGAACAGCCGTGAGAGCTGTGATGGCACAGAGTGAAGGAACAGCTGAGAGCTGTGAGCAGCAGCTCTGAGGCTGCTGTACCGTTGAGAGCAGTTGTGTTGGAACAGCTCTGCTCACAGCTGTCGGGATCTCCACCTATAATATGAAAAGAGTGCTGAAGGATTGGAGGGCAAGAAAAGGATGCTGTGGTTAGACATGAGCATTTTAGGGATTTGGTGTGATTGGGAAGCATTTGGGGGCTCTGGTGACGACTTGAGGGGGCTAGATTTGGTGAGATCTGGTAAATCATTTGAGAGGGGAACAGAGCATCAGGGAGCCCAAAAACATGGAATTGGGATCGCTCCCACACAGTGCACCCCAAAAATGAGACATCTTGGAG
>NW_011123832.1:0-525 GCF_000146605.3 Meleagris gallopavo
TTTAGAAAAAAGTGGGTTTGTATGTAGCTGTTGTTACAGTCTGTATTTCCAGCATGCTGGATTTTTTTCTCCATGTTGCCTTTCCATCACTGACAATTATGGAAGACTAATGTTTCCTTCGTATCGGCTGACATTAAATCAAAAAACCTGGATATTCTTCATTTTTCCAAAGCTTGCTTGTTCAAATACAGTTTTGAAGACATACTCAATTATTCAATGCACAAATGGCTACTATGCATTACAGCCCATTTTCACCAAAAAACTTCCAAGAGAATTCCATAATTTTCTGTTCCTCTTGTGTTTAGAACAATGTCGTTTACATGAAGTTTCCTCTTATTTAATTCATATTTAGGTTTTAGAGATCTGGGTTGTGTGTGTATGAGCACTCAGAAATAAAAAATCTTCAATACTTCTGAATGGTTTGCTACAAATATTGGGCTCTGTTAATTGCAATTTCCTCCACGTTTTAGACATCTGAGCTGTTCATCTTAGTTTTTCTGTAATAGGAATAAACAAATATGAAAC
>NW_011123833.1:0-445 GCF_000146605.3 Meleagris gallopavo
AAGGGCTCCCATCGTGCTCCTGAGCACCCCTCCTCTCCTGGCTGCACGCTGGTGGCAGGTGGAGGCAGGAACAAAGGGCAGGAGCAAGGGCAGAGAACCTCTTGGCTTTTTCAATCTCCCTAGAAAAAAGAAAAACAAAACAAAAAATCTTTCACATATGCATGGGATCTGTTGAGTCCCAGCCTGAAGCACTGGTGGAGCACCTGCAGAAAGGAGCTGCTCAGCCCTGGGAGCACAGGTGAAGGCAATTCAGCTGTGTGACGGAAGGGCTGGAGCCTGGCTGCACCTCTCTCAGAGCTCATGCAAGGGCTGACTGCAGCTGGGGAAGGATCTCCTTCTGGAGGTCCCTCCTTGGTGATGCTTTTTCCTCTGCACCTGGAATCTTCTGATATGGGGGAGCAATCTTCTTCCCTTCCTTTATAGTACCTCTCTGCTCTGCCAGTCC
>NW_011123834.1:0-359 GCF_000146605.3 Meleagris gallopavo
CGGTCCTGTTTAGTGCATCTTTTCATAAACGGCATTCTTCAAAACAGCCCCGGGTTTTGGACAAGGCAGAGTACGGAAGAAAGGGGCTGGTTTTATATTCCTGTCACATGCAGCGCCAGCAGTGAGAACACGAAGGGCAAGAGGTGGGTCTGGGGTCTTCTTTGGGTCCCCAGAGCAAAACCAGGCGTTAGGATGGCTGATGTTTTGGCATCTTTCAGACGTCCCATGGCAGTTCTGGGTCTGCTCCATAGATCTCAGCTGCCAGCAGACTGAACGATGTGTTTCTTACACTGGCAGCAATCTGCTTTCGCTGAGTCGATTTCTGTTGGTTTGTAGGAAGATTAATTCTGGTTTGACAG
>NW_011123835.1:0-487 GCF_000146605.3 Meleagris gallopavo
CTGCGGCTGTGCTGTGCTGGGGCTTGGTGCTGCAGCGTGGCACTGAGTCAAGTTGCATCTACTTCGTCTTCAGTGACAGTAGCAGTAACAACAACCAGCATGAATTGAGGTTTGCTTTGTGAATTGCAGCACGGCATGCTGGTTGGTGCTGAACACTTGCCTCTCTTGTTTTCCAGGACACTGGAGTACTTGATGAGACACTTGGCTCGTCTAGCTGAGAGCTCCTCCGTCACAAACATGCACGCTAAGAACTTAGCGATTGTGTGGGCTCCAAACCTCCTAAGGTAAACTTCTTTTTCCGTTTCAACACAACGCTTAGATCTGTTCTCCAGTAAAATAAAGCAGTCCTCCCTTTTTCTCCATCAAATGTGCTCTTCTCCTGTAAAACCCGTAGTAAGTGGCTGACAGCAGAGCAGGAGCCTGGACTGTTCTCCGACCCACGGGCACAATTTCTAGATGACCATTCCTGCTCTCTTGTTTAGATGGG
>NW_011123836.1:0-689 GCF_000146605.3 Meleagris gallopavo
ACTGTGCTTTTACCTCCTCTCAGGAGGGATCTCAGTTGCTGTCAGTCCGTATGTATTTGTTGGTGTTCTGGGCTTCTCCACTGGGGTGACTGTTGTGAACTGGCTCTCTGAAAGAAAGTATCCAAACCAAAGCAGGTGTGGTTTTGCAGTAGAGGATTCATTTGTCTTCAGTCAGGATTTCTCACCATCAGCAAGTAGTTCTTTTAAAGCCAGCCTCCTATCTATCTCTAGTCTGCATCTTCAGAGTGATAAAATAGTTTGAACTACAACAACAAGACTACAACAGACAACTGAGACTGATTCCCCCAGAGCTCTGCAATTCAAGCCTTTGAGGGGCCGGCGCAGTTCAGTGCTACAGGTTTGGAAGGGATGAGGACCAGAACTGCTTTCTTCTTCTGCCACTGGTCTCAGGACAGACACTGAGGGATTTACTATGTCAAAAAGTTGCATTCCACATTCTCCTTCATGTGAAAGCTGTGAATTACAGTTAATAGTGCATGTTAAGTAACAGCCTAAAAAGTTCTGATATCCACATGTTGGAAAAGAGCTCTGTGGAGCAGCTTGGAATTTGTGGAGACAGCTCAATACAAAGCTCGAAGATTCAGCTTTACAGAGCAGCAGTTGGCCCCAGCAGTGATGTTCTCAACACTTCCAAGAGATACTTCCACCACTTATTATTACATCTCTAG
>NW_011123837.1:0-465 GCF_000146605.3 Meleagris gallopavo
CAAGGGCTTCTACGCCCAGTTTGTACAAGCATCTGGGTTTCCCCTTCATCAGGGACATCAACAGTGGGGTTGAGTGCACCCTAAGGACACCAAGCTGTGGGGTGCAGTGACACAGCAGAGGGACGGGATGCCATCCACAGAGACCTCAACAGGCTGAGCAGTGGCCACAAATCCAAGTGCAGGGTCAGTAGCTGGGATGAGGGAACAGCCACCACCAAAACATGCTAGGGGATGAAAGGACTGAGCGTAGTCCTGCTCCATAAGGCCTGGGAGTACTGGTGGGTGGGAGCTGGACACAAGCCAGCAGTGGGCCCCTCCAGCCCAGAAAGCCAACCGTATCCTGGGCTGCATCCAAAGATGCGCAGTCAGCGGGCGAAGGGAGGAGATCTCCATCCCTCTGCTCTGCGCTGGTGAGGCCTCACCTGCAGTGCTGCGTCCAGATGTGGAGTCCTCAGTGCAGGGAGA
>NW_011123838.1:0-918 GCF_000146605.3 Meleagris gallopavo
CCTCCAGTTCAGCTCGAGCCTGTCTCGTTCGATTAATGAGAGTATCTAGCTCAGATTGGAGGGTGTCTTGTTGAGATTGAAGACTGTTGAGTTTGGATTGCAGGGAGTCTCTCTCAAATCGGAGGGCATCTCTCTCAGATTGGAGGCTGTTTCTCTCGACCAGGAGACTCTCTCGCTCATTTTGCACTGTTTCCCTGAGACTCTCCTTTTCAATTTCACAAACTCTCTCCCTCTCCAGGATAGTATTGAATAAGGCCCAGTAAGCATTAGCCAGGCCCCAAATAATTTGGGCCTCCTCAGATCTTCCCGAGCCGCGACATTCCTGTCTCAAATATCTGTTTAAATTTTCAGGGTCTTTCAGGTGTTCTGGAGTAAAGTTCCATGACACCGAAGATTCCATCTCTCTAAAGTTCTCACCCAGGCCTCTCCACATTCCCTGCCACTCAGTATTTACTGGTTTGGGGCAGATTTACCTCAAAAATATAATAAATACTAATAATAAGTGAAATGGTGAGCAGTACATTCACGGAGATTAATAACGTGATCAGGTGAGCATTGAAAATCCGCATAAAGAATTCAAAGGAGAGGCTGGAAACCTGCTTAAAAATCCCCAAACCCTGTAAAAATTAGCAGCTCCCTCTGGAATGGTATGCCACATAATATGCAGATGCCACATAGTTATTTCCATCCATGTTTCAATTGGCTATATATACCTATTGCTCCATAGAGCAAAGTGGTGAACTTAATTAAGGCCCAGTATGTTTTTAGCATTAAGAAAGAAGAGACAGTGGCATGCAGCCCCTTAAAAGGCAGTTTCAGTTTTCTCTTTTTTTTTTCTTTTACAGAAACAAGATAGCAAGGCTCAAAGTTTACAAATATCCTAGAGTATTGGCCGTCCGCCTGGACTTTTCAAGGTCA
>NW_011123839.1:0-423 GCF_000146605.3 Meleagris gallopavo
GCGGTGAATTCCCTCGGAACTCTGGGACTCATCTCGTCAGGACCCAAAGACTCCTGGCTGTTTGGGTCCTCAGGTGGTCCAGAACCTGATCTGCCATGGCAGTGTGGGATGGGAAGGGGTGTGTGGGACTGAGGAAGCAATGGCAGTCCCCACGTCACCAAACCAAAGATGAGGGCTGTGCATAATGAGCAGTTCTCAGACAAGATGGAAGCCAAAATGGTGTTGGGTAGCTGAGCCTTCTCTGGTGGTAAGCAACATCGTGCACAGAGTGCAGCCATGTGCTCCGAGCAAGGAGCACAGGTTTGTGCAAGAGGCACGGATGCAGGGCAGTGCCTTCATGACTGTATTGTGTCCAACAGGTGGCAGCAGAGCTGCGGTGCTCCCAAGTGCCGTAACAACTGCCCGGAGAGATGTGTTGGTCTC
>NW_011123840.1:0-595 GCF_000146605.3 Meleagris gallopavo
CTACCATGAAGCACATCAATACTTACTGCAAACTTGGTGTCATCTGCAAACTTACTGAGGGTGCACTCAATGCCCTCATCCAGGTCATCAGTGAAGATATTGAACAGGATGGGCCCCAGTACCAACCCCTAGCAACCGGTTACTGAAAGGTGAGAAGGGTCCCATAAATGAAAGTAAAAAGGCAAGAAGGCTTCACGTGACTGAGAATAAGTGGGGTGAAGGGGAATAGTTAGGGATAGTTTATAGAAGCAAGAATGTAGAGCTTGTTAGAAAATAATGGTCTGGGATAATGAGGGGGATGAAGGCCATAAAGATAAGGGCTTGAGAACAGCCCGAGGACATTTGGCAGGGAGGTGATTAGATGTCCACAAGGCAAGAAGAGACTGGTTTGGGGGGATACCCCCCCAAAAGGCCAGAAGTTTACAGAGAGAAAGCTCAGAAGTCTTTGTGAGGAAGACAACAAATCTTCATCCCACAACCCACTACGCACGCGCAAGAGGGGAGGGTCTGCATGCTAATGAACTCTCGGGGTGTAATGAGTATTCGAATTCCGGGAAACTATTGATTATGTATTAGTTGGCCTATATCTGTAGCA
>NW_011123841.1:0-842 GCF_000146605.3 Meleagris gallopavo
ATGAAGGCAGCTCTTCTGCTGGCGCAGGCAGACTCGCTCTGCTGCGCTCTGAAGAAAAGGCAGATGACGTCATGTTGGAATACAAGGAAAACTACTCAGAGCAGCAGCTGTGGAGCAAGAGAAACAGCTGAGAACCAAGAACACCTCTAGAAGAAGAGAAAAAGCCACAGGAACGGCTCACGGCTCTGACTGGAGAAGCGCCCGCACGCACGGTTAAGGAGCGCCTGCAGAACACTCTGGGAGGAGCAGCCCTCCTGGCTGATGCCTGCTTGCCAGCAGCCACTCTGCAGCTTTTCTCAAAGGGTGCAGCACACTGATCCCTTCTGAAAGTCACGTTTCTCTGCGGTTCTTTTTCCTGTTGCTTGTCTTAGTCAATAAGTAACTGCACTGCACTTATTCTACATCCTGCTTGCAGAGGCTCATTCGGCGCAGCCTGAGCTCCCGAGCAAGAAGGAACGGCAGCAAAGCCCTCACCCAGCGAGGCCACGCACCGCTACGTCTCCAGCATCGCATCCCAGCAGGGCGCTCGCTCCTCCCTGCTGAAATACACCTCTGCAAAGGGCACAGGCTCCTGCAAGCCAAGAGCTCCTCGCTGGGAACAGCCAAGGCCCAGGGAAGCAGCTCACAGAGGAGAGAAACTCCAGTCTCAGCAGCTTCTCTGCCCCCAGCACACAAATGCTGGACGAGGGCATCCCGCTGCCCCCTGCACTCCCATCTCTTGCCCCTTGCCCTCTCCTGGCTGCTTGCCAAGCAACCTGAGATGGATGCACGGTAGCCTTTGGCTGCTCTCCTCCAGCACCGATCACAGGTGAAAGGCAGATGTTCAACTGGAGCCTGCTGGG
>NW_011123842.1:0-523 GCF_000146605.3 Meleagris gallopavo
GGAGGCTTCGGGTGTCTTTTCTTCGCGTGCTCTCCCACGCGGTCCCGGAGGGGTGTTGCACGTGGCCTGGAGAGCTTGGGAAAGCTGCCGAGTGCCGGGCTCCAGGTCGCCCTGTAGCTTGGGCAGTCGCGGCCCGAGTCTGCCATCCCACGAGCTGAGCCCTGCCCCATCTCCGAGCGAGGAGATCACAGCGTGCCGTGGGAACATCCCTCTGCTGTTCTTGATTCCAGATGACGGTGCTCCCAATCCTGGCTATGCAGACGGCTGGCTGAAGGCTGCTTTTGTGCCTCGGGGGAAACCCAGAGGTAAGTTGCGAGTGTCTGCTTCCTTGAAGGCAGAAAAGTTAGTGCAGTGGAAGCTCTCCTCGCCTGCGTCTGATCACATTTGTGCCTGCAGGTCCTCCTGGTGGATTTCCCAAGCAGAGTCCTGTTCCTGAGCCCGGGCCGGATGCCAGAGGTAAGTCACCAGCCTTCATCTCACGCTCTCTGCTCACATGCGGTTGTGGCAGTTGAGGAAGGGTTCA
>NW_011123843.1:0-521 GCF_000146605.3 Meleagris gallopavo
AGCACTGGCAGTCGAGGTGCCAGAAGGAGCTGTGTTTCTGTACCGATTACTTCGGAAGCAGCCCGAACCCCCTCATACGCGGCTAAGATCTCCTTCTCAGTTGGAGTGTAGCACTCTTCAGACCCTCTGTACGCCCGACTCCAGAATCCCAGGGGTCGGCCTCGGGTCTCTCCTGAGGCTCTTTGCCACAAACTCCAAGTGGGACCTTTCTCTCCAGCAGCAGTGTAGAGGATGTTCTTCGCATCCTGTTCCATCCGTACTGGCCCCAGGGCCACGGCACGGGCTATCTCTTGTTTAATCTGCTCAAAAGCCTGCTGCTGCTCAGGACCCCACATAAAATCATTCTTCTTCCGTGTCACCTGATAAAGGGGGCTTACAATGAGGCTGTAGTTTGGAACATGCATTCTCCAAAAACCCACTACACCCAGGAACGATTGTGTCTCTTTCTTATTAGTGGGTGGAGACATGGCACTGATTTTGTTGATCACATCTGTTGGATGTGACGACGGCCATCTTGCCAC
>NW_011123844.1:0-603 GCF_000146605.3 Meleagris gallopavo
AGATGAGCCTGAGACACATCACCCTCCTTTTCTTCTCCCTGAGGTTTGTTGCCTTCAGCAGCAGCCTCCTGTGCATGGGGGCAGCACCTCACCAGCTCTGCTGCCACCACCCTCGCCGTCTCCCCACTGCCACTGCCCCATCCGCAGCAGTCACCGCCTGCAGAACAAAAGGAGAAACCTTTCAGGACATGAGCTGTGAATATCAGCTGGAGATTTCCTGTGCTCTGCGATCTCCTTAGGTGCTGCCGGCCCCTGGCTTTGGTTTCACTGGGGTTTCTCCTGACCCAAAGGGGAAAGCAGCACTGCAGGCTGCCATCCTATTCCTGAAGCACCATGTGGGGAGCACAGGGGTAGGCTTGCACAACGAAGCTGATTTACAGGCAGGAGAGGGACATTTACAAAACCTCCCTGCGAACATGCAGTAGAGTTTCAGATGGGTATTGCTAGTGTAGGAGAAATTTCTCAAGGCTCCTGTGTTTTTCACTCTCTTCTTTCTCAGACATATACAACGGCCTCCTCCCACTGCTCTCTAAACGGTTACGGGACTGATTCTCAGGCTGATTGGCCTCCACGCTGTTGTGTGAGAAATTCCCTGCAGGTTCA
>NW_011123845.1:0-1863 GCF_000146605.3 Meleagris gallopavo
GGCAGTCCGCCTGGACTTTTCAAGGTCACGCTTTCAGACAGTACTGGTGAAACATGAACTTTCCCAATGAAGCTGTCTGAGAGCGGAGAGAGAGATTTGTTCAAAAAGCAAAAAACAACTACTGCCCGCATTCTCCACCAAGAATGTCAACGGTTTACCGGCTGGTTCGGCCCAGTTCCGTGACTAGAAGGGCGGAGGGATCTGCGGATCCGCGCCCCTGGAAAAAAAGAAAATAGGGGACCCTGAAATAATTGAAAACAGTGGCAACAATCTGAAGTAAAACAAAGTAATTTACTAAATATGGTATCAACAGAATTTTATAAGGAGAGAGAATGTGAAATTGATGGTGGATCGGCCTTACCACAAGGCTGAGATGAGAAGCGCAGGCAGAGAAGCACAAGCGAAGCAGTGCAGGCAAAGAAGAGAGCATCAGGTAACCTTGCCGGGAGTAACATTTCCTCGCTGACCGCAAAGCCCGCTGGGGAAACGTAGCTCTTCTTCTCCTCTGGACAAGCACCCGGAACTTGAGCATCAGCAGTCAAACCCCCAGTGCATTGCATGATGTTATGCTGTGGAATACTGATAATGAAAAATAATGAAACCATGACAGGATGCAGCCCAGGATACGGTTGGCTTTCTGGGCTGGAAGGGCCCACTGCTGGCTTGTGTCCAGCTCCCACCCACCAGTACTCCCAGGCCTATGGAGCAGGACTACGCTCAGTCCTTTCATCCCCCAGCATGTTTTGGTGGTGGCTGTTCCCTCATCCCAGCTACTGACCCTGCACTTGGATTTGTGGCCACTGCTCAGCCTGTTGAGGTCTCTGTGGATGGCATCCCGTCCCTCTGCTGTGTCACTGCACCCCACAGCTTAGTGTCCTTAGGGTGCACTCAACCCCACTGTTGATGTCCCTGATGAAGGGGAAACCCAGATGCTTGTACCAACTGGGCGTAGAAGCCCTTGGGAGCAGCCCTGCGGAGGACTCGGGGATCCTGGTGGACAAAGAGCTGGACATAAGCCAGTAGTGTGCACTTGCAGCCCAGAAGGCCAACTGTATCCTGGGCTGCATTCAAAGAGGAGTGACCAGCAGGGAGAGGGAGGTGATTGTCCCCCTCTACTCGGCTCTGGTGCGGCCCCATGTGCAGCACTGCGTCCAGGCCTGGGGCTCCAGCACAGGAATGATGTGGAGCTTTTGGAGCAGGTCCAGAGAAGGGCCACGAAGATGATCCGAGGGCTGGAGCACCTCTCTTAGAAAGAAATGTTGAGGGAACTGGGATTGTTTCTGTGGGAGAAGAGAAAGCTCTGGAGATAGCTCATGACAGCCTTCCAAGACTCGAAGGGAGCGCATAAGCAGGAGGGGGCAACGGCTGTTTAGGAGGGTGGATAGCGATAGGACAAGGGGAAATGGTTTTCAAGTGAGACAGGGGAGGTTTAGGTTGGTTATTA
Source organism: Meleagris gallopavo (assembly GCF_000146605.3). NCBI lineage: Eukaryota > Metazoa > Chordata > Aves > Galliformes > Phasianidae > Meleagris > Meleagris gallopavo. The sequence continues at coordinate 1,445 of NW_011123845.1, forward strand.
GGAGGCAGCTTTTCACGCACAGGGTGGTGACACACTGGAATGTGTGCTTGAGAGTCACTTGCAGGATGATCTGCTCCATGATCCGTGACCAGCACAGAGGTGGGACTGACATGCTGGTAGTTCCCCGCGTCACACTTTCTATCCTTCCTAAGAGGTGTGCTGTCACCTTTTTTCTCCTCACCAGGGACTTGACCTGACTGCCTCGACTTCTGAATTGAGCCTTTGAGAGTGGCTCGGTGACTGCAGCGGTGAATTCCCTCGGAACTCTGGGACTCATCTCGTCAGGACCCAAAGACTCCTGGATGTTTGGGTCCTCAGGTGGTCCAGAACCTGATCTCCCATGGCAGTGTGGGATGGGAAGGGGTGTGTGGGACTGAGGAAGCAATGGCAGTCCCCACCTCACCAAAGCAAAGATGAGG
>NW_011123846.1:0-763 GCF_000146605.3 Meleagris gallopavo
TTCAGTATCCCAATTCCTGAAGAATCGCAAGATCAATTTGCATTCACATGGGGAGGCAGGCAGTGGACCTTTCAGGTCCTGCCACAGGGGTACGTGCATTCATTCACCAACATATTGTCATCATCTAGTGGCGCGCGACCTGGCCGACTGGAAAAAACCGGATCATGTTAACTTGTATCACTATATTGATGATCTCCTGCTGCCATCCGACTCACTGGAGGCAGTAGGACAGGCGGCGGATTCATTAACCGCCTGTTTACAACGGAGGGGATGGGCTATAAAATCCCCAAAAAGGTGCAAGGTCCGGGCCTGTCCGTAAGATTCCTGGGGGTGGTTTGGTCAGGAAAGACCAAAGTACTGCCCAGTGCTGTCATCGATAAGGTTCAGGCGTTCCCAGTCCCTACAACATCGAAGCAGCTGCAAAAGTTTCTAGGTGTATTGGGTTATCGGCGTTCTTTTATACCTCACCTAGCGCAGCTGCTAAGACCACTGTCTAGACTCACAAAAAAGGGCAGCTTTGGGACTGGGGGGAAACAGAACAGGACGCTTTTCAACAGGCGAAAGTGGCAGTTAAACAAGCCCAGGCATTGGGTCTATTTGATCCTACCCTCCCAGCCGAGTTAGATGTTCACATCACTCAAGATGGCTTTGGTTGTGGCCTGTGGCAACAACGCCCGAGTTCTGTTTGGACCCCCATTGGTTTCTGGTCTCGGGTTTGGCACGGAGCAGAAGAGAGATACAGTAGGATTGAAAAGCAGTTATT
>NW_011123847.1:0-1121 GCF_000146605.3 Meleagris gallopavo
TTTTGGAACAAATAATCCCTAGATATGGGGTGGTAGAGCACATCGATTCAGATCAAGGTAGTCATTTTACATCACAAGTTTTACAGAAACTAATGCACACTCTAGAGATTAAGTGGGAGTTTCATACCCCCTGGCATCCTCCATCATCAGGGAAGGTGGAACGGATGAATCAGACCATAAAGACACCTAACTAAGTTAGTCTTGGAGACTCGATTGCCTTGGACCAAATGTTTGCCCTTGGCACTTCTCCGAATAAGGACAGCGCCAAGAAAAGATGTGGGGGTTTCTCCATATGAAATGTTGTTCGGATTGCCATATCTGGGAAAGAAAAATGAGATACCACAATTTGAAACTAAAGATGCATTTCTTAAAAACTATATACTTGGGTTATCCTCCTCCTTATCAGCTCTCAGAATCCAAGGACTATTAGCACAAACCCCGCCTCTGGAATTTCCAGTTCATCCATTTCAAGGAGGGGACTGGGTCCTGATCCAGACGTGGAAGGAGTCAAAACTACAGCCTGACTGGGAAGGACCATTCCAAGTACTTCTAACGACTGAAACAGCTGTGAGGACGAAACAGCTGTGAGGACGAAACAGCTGTGAGGACGGCTGAGAAGGGATGGACTCACTACACTCGGGTAAAAGCATCTACTAGCCCTGAGGCATGGGAAGCAATTGTCACAGAAGAACCTTTAAAGATAAAAATTAGGAAAAGGAAATTGTGAAGTCATTTAAACTAATCTTTAACTTGCCTTCAAATAAGTAAAATTGTTATATGTAAGTGAAAGCTGGGGGGGGAGGGGGTAAGATAGCTTATATAGAATTAATGCCTAAAAAGAATTTCACTGTTGTGGTAATTATTAGAAAAACCTAAGGTTTGGCAACAATGCTGGGGAGGGACCAACTTATTGTTTTGATCTTGATAACAATTTATTTCAGGGAAAGCTTTAGTCAAGTGATGGCTTGGAAAAAGATGACCTCCAGAGGGGATTAGGGGGATACCCTGTTAAGATTTGGGTAAACCTTACAAGAAAGGAAGTACCCCAGACTGTTACATTTGATGCTTGCCAGGTAATAGCCTGTGGAAGTTTAAGTACTCAACGACAACTGAGTAATGAA
>NW_011123847.1:9184-10455 GCF_000146605.3 Meleagris gallopavo
GAAAGGAGAGCAGAGCAATAACTGCATCTGTAGACTGGGACGGTGAAGAAATGAAAAAAGGCACACCTGGCTTGCCTTCCATTCACAAGCTTCTGCTTCATACTCCCGTACACTTCTGAGCAAGAAAAAAATTACTCCACGTGAAACGTGGTTTCTCCCTTTAGGCTTGCCCTGCCCATGGCTGTTGATGATGTGCTGCCACCTAGCGCATGCATCCAGAAAGTTTAGTTCATATGCATTTGGTAGCACAGCAAGCTAGTCTGCGATACCTGAAAATCCTTGAAACGCTCCCTAAAATGAGCAGCACGCATCACACAGCAATATCTTCAAGGAGTCCTTCAGTGTGTGTGCCTATCAAATCAAGGATGAGACGAGAATGCAATTATAGCCAAACGTAGACAAGCACGGCAGAAAAACAACCGCATGCATTTGGTGCGTAAAAGTAACTCATCTTTTTATCTTGTTCAATTTATGTTTGTTCTTTTTTTTTCCCCAAACAAACAAAAAGAAAGTGAACAGCAGTAAAAGAACACTGCATTTTCCTCTTCTTTCTCAAGAACTCCAGTCTTCACATTTTTACTTCCTTTTAACTTTCTGCAGCCTTTACTCTCTCCGTAGTTCTCTACCTCCCACTCTGCCTTGGGCGTAGATGTCAAAATGCAATAGAAAAACAGAAATGGGATGTCTGAATCACACACACACACACAAAGCAACAAAACCCCCTTTTCTCAATCCTTGTTTTACATTCACAAAATCACACTGCAAGTGTACAGTAATCACATTCAAATTTTTTTTCATTTCCATTCGCCAGAAGATTGGAAGAGCTGGGAGTTTGCTGTTCCCTGGGTGCACCATTTTCTGTCCAAACGATACCTTCTAAAAGGCTTCCAAGGTCTCCTCTCCAAATTCTCTGAAATTGCCAATTAACTCCAAGACTGTCAAAAAGAAAGGAGACACATTACAGTCTTTTGTTTCATTTCCCTGGAGAAGATTTTCATAACATTAATATAGTTCCCTTCCAGATTCTCTGGTGACAAGGGAAATAATCAGCCAATCAAATACCTGCATTGCTCTCATTCCAAGACACTTCCACATCTTACTTCTCGATAATATGGGCAACAAATGCCTGCGTTGCCCATTAGGAACACAAACTTGTTTTTTTCTCTTTTGTGGAGTTTTCACCACGACAGTAGTGCCAGATCTCCTGTCACTGACTACACTGCCCCTATTCCAACAGCGATTGCTCATTCCTCTCATACAGAAGTAAACAA
>NW_011123848.1:0-571 GCF_000146605.3 Meleagris gallopavo
CCTCGCTCCCTGGGGTTTCTTCTTCCAGCCCAATCAGCTCCATGTCCTTTGTGTCGTCGTGCCTCACGCCTTCAGCTATCGTGCCCTAGGAGGCCTTCCTGAACTCCAGGTGGGTGACAGCAGTGGCTCTTGGCTCGTCTCTTGATGCAGTGACACCGCCGTAGGCAGCCGCCATGTTGGTCAAGCAGGATTCAGCCTTGGTGAAGCCGCGTTGGTTCTCCTGTATCACCTCCCCGTCATTTGTGTGCCTTAGTGCGACTTCCACGGGGATCTGCTCGGTGCTCTCTCCCAGCACAGAGGTGAGGCTGTTATGTTGGTAGCTCCCAGGATTGTTTTTACTTCCCTTCTTACAAATGGAGCATTCAAATTCAAACTAGCATTTAAAATAACAGAGCCTTCAGATGCAGGCGAGCTCTGGATTCCCCAGAGAGCTTTTTGGCTCTTCTGCACGTTCCATGGCATTGGTGCCACTCTGGACCCCCACTCACTCAGCATTCAAATCCGGTTGTACCGGCATTTCTTCCCTTGTCCCCATTTCCTCCCGTCCCAGTCCCTGTTTCCTACCACGTCC
>NW_011123849.1:0-640 GCF_000146605.3 Meleagris gallopavo
CCATCACCAAAGAACAAGGCACTAACTCCCAAAAGGAAGCACTCCCCAGGTTCAGATGCTGCCCTTACTCTTCCCAGCCCTTAAATGGGATCAGGGAGGGGTGGAGCCTGGCTCTGCCCCACTCCACAGCCAAACTGCCCCCAGCTGTGCTCGCAGGGCTGCACCCCGCCCCAGGTGTTGCCACAAAAACAGGAGGGCAAGGGAATGCCCAGGCAAAGGCAAGGGCCAAGAGAACATGGAAGGAAATGCCAAGGATGACGGCCCAGACAATACGGTAGGGAACGCCAAAAACTGAATGCCGACATGAATGTGGCAACACAAAGCCAAGGGGAATGGCCAAGAGAATGGGGCAAGGAACACAAAAATAGGAGGACAAGAGAATGTAATAGTGAAAAACAGTGCAAGACCAGAGACAAGCAAGACACAGAACAAAGAGGATAGGCAGCCTTCTGTGGGCACCATGAAGCGCAATTCAGAGCTCTGGGGGAACCCTATTGTGCCGGGCTCTGGAATGGGTAAACGCTGGCGGGTGTGCATCGCCTTACCTGCTGGGCGGACAATGACCAGTCAGCAAAGTGAGGTTCCGGGGCATGCCGCGAAACGCAGATTCCACTTCCTGCTGTTCCACAGAGACCAACAC
>NW_011123850.1:0-562 GCF_000146605.3 Meleagris gallopavo
TTTTACACTGATGCAGCCGCGCTACAGCTCCGTGGCTGCCACGCAGGGCCTGCAGGACCTCTTTCTCTGCAAGCCCCATCTGCAGGCATTGGTTCATGAGGTTCACCACCTGCCCTCCTGAGCAAAGACAAGCACTTAGACCGAGAGCAAAGTGCCCCTGGCCCGGTCCCCCATCCTCACTCCTGTCAGACATACCCTGGTATGTGGACTCATCCCCAGAGCTTGGCAGGACAACGGCACACGCATCACTCTTCAAACGCCCCATCCCAGCAGCAAGGGATCAAAGCATCGCGACAGCTGAAACCAAGTGCTGCGCGACTTTCCCCTTAGCTCTGAACATGAACAAATGTAGCCCCGAGCCACAGGATGTGAGACAAACAGCAGAAGACAACCAACCTGCAGAACCAGCTCGTTTGGGGTCGTCCAGACATTTGGGCGCTCCTTCCAAGGCCCAGGCCAATCTTGCTGATCTGCTCCTCCTTTGTGCAGGGCAAAATGGTGCAGATGCTCTGTGCTGGCTATGCACAGCATGCCTCTGACTTGCTTTTCCTCTCTCCATCTT
>NW_011123851.1:0-481 GCF_000146605.3 Meleagris gallopavo
TCACATCTAAGAAGATATTTTACTCACATCTAACCTGTGTGATATCTCCTATTCCAGAGATGCTTAATTAATATCTCACTTACACATGAGTCCATAATTGGACGGAGGTCTATGAGACAAATATGTTAATGGAAAGTCTCAGTTTCCACATTTTATATATATTTTTTCCTTTCATTTTTGTTTAATACTAGTTAACATGGGAATGAAGATCTCAGGAGATATGGGGGCTTGAATAAGAGAAAAATGAAAATGTCCATGAGAAATTCACCAAGTCAGAGTTTGGGACTCTGAAAAGCAATCCTTAAATCTTCCTCTATTTTCTCTTATTTGTAATTGAATTATTTTAGAAGAAAAATGATTTGAATTTGGAAGATTATAGCAAATTTCATCCAAATCTGGCTTCCCTAAGTCTTAAAAAAAAAAAAGCAAGTTTTACATTTTCTTCATTTAAAAAAAAGAAAAACTAAAAGACTTATTTAAA
>NW_011123852.1:0-720 GCF_000146605.3 Meleagris gallopavo
TGATCACCCCTCGAGTGTCACAGACTGTCCACAAAGTTCTGTCAGCACGTGGCCTCATCTGCTGTCCCCCATGGGATGCCAAACATAGCACACATGGCTTCATTGGTGCACTGGGATCTGCGCCCTTCGGGCCCCACGTTGGGCACCGCAAGGACTGCAGTGCTGGCAGCAGCTCAGCACCACACAGCCCTTCACTCACTGACCGCCCTCTTGGTGCACTGGGTGAGAACTAACCAAGAAAATGCAGAACTCACTGGTTGCAATAAAAACTAATTTAATAGGGTAGAAAAGGAAGAGAGAAATCATGATGATGGTCATATGGATGGTTCACAGGCCGGTTCTGTCTGGTTCTTTCACTGATGTGGTGGGGGGACCCGTGAAGCCATGCCCTGGGAAAGGGAAGGGGGAAATGGGGAATGGGTAGGGAGATGGGCCTAGGTAAAAACCGGTAGCAACCATCTGAGGAGAAATGGTAATTTACTAAATAAAGATGTCAGAATGCAAAGAAATTCAGTGTTGCACAATGTAATATAACATAGCTGAAATTTAAGCTAATAAATCAATTACAATCAGAGTGTGTCCAAAACCAAAGTTCTTACTCTAATGCTGAAGTCAAGATGGCTGGGGAGCACACACGTTGCTGGGAGGAGCAGAAAGGGAAAAGAGAGGACTGCTCCTTAACTGCCAACAGTTTTAACTTTCCCTCTGAATGGAAAACAG
>NW_011123853.1:0-685 GCF_000146605.3 Meleagris gallopavo
CTCTTGTTTTCCAGTGGCATTATGAGCAGATGTCAGCAACCTATCTCTTGCTTCAATCCAGGAAGGTTCGTGGCAAGCGCATCCACTTAAGGATTCCATCCCAAACAGGACAGGCCAGTGCAACACAGTCAGCAAGCCTGGGGGTAAGTGTTAGAGTTCAGCACAACATCCTGGTAAAAATGCTTGTGTGCGCTAAAGCTCTGCCTGGGTCAACAGCCTGGTGGCCTAACCATCTGTAAGAGAGATGTGTGCAGCCAGCCTTGGTCATCAAATGTGGCTCTAGGAGAAGGCCACCCACTTAGTGTATGAAGGCAGAGGATGTAATCTTTCAGATTCAGGGAGGCCTTTGATCCTGTCCCTCGTGGCATCCTTCCAGACAAGTCATCCAAAGGTGAGATGGACAGGTGCAGGCTCTAGGGAGTGGCTCAGTGGCAGAGCTCAAGGAGTCCTAGTGAATGGGGCTCCCATTGACTTGGATGCAGGAGAGGCGTGCATCCTCTGCAGGTTTCTTTTCCATAGCTGCTGATATGTAAGTGGGAAGTGCTGGAGGCTCCCTGGAGGGATGAGAGGCCTTAGGGAAGAATCTGGATAGATCAGAGCGTTAGGCAGTCAGCAGTGGCATGGAGTTCAGCAGAGGAAACTGCCAGGCACTGTGCCAGCAATGGAATGAGGACAGAGATGCAGA
>NW_011123854.1:0-619 GCF_000146605.3 Meleagris gallopavo
TGTTTGGTGTACACCTGACTCTCTCGGGATCATGCTCTTGGTCTGGCTCGTCAGGAATGAAATCGGGGCTATGTAGCATTTTCCACCACAGCATATTCTCTTAAAATAACAGATGCCTTCTTCCATATCAGCCCATTTCTTTTTCTCAGGCATCAGATCATCTTTGAAGGGTATCTTTCTTTTACAGCTAACAACATCCGCTTCCAGAGGTAAGGCCTGGTTCTGGCATGTACTAATACCTCTGTCAATGGCTGAGTCCCTAGCAACGCCACCCAGTTGGCGAGCTTCTCTACTATCCAGCCACACACTGTTGGCCCCATTGTCCCAACATCGAAGTAACCAAGTGGCAATAGGCTCATTTGGGTGACGTGAAAAGTCTTTTCTCAGACTTCGAATTTCATTCATTTTCAGAGATCGATCAACAATGGTAACGATATCTTGCTCACCTCTTACTCTTTCGGGACTTCTTGTTGCCCTCATTGGCGCCGGTGACCGTGGTCTTACTGAGGGCCCCTCCCCTGGACTTAGGGGTGCTTCTTGTGGATCTTGGAGCCACTCCTCTGGACCTCTCTCCTCTTCTTTCTTCTCTTCTAACTGAGTCGAGATTCGTTTCATTTTC
>NW_011123855.1:0-430 GCF_000146605.3 Meleagris gallopavo
AGAATGCACTAGGCCTAGCTGTGAATACGACGTCTCTGCCTTCATTTCGAGCGGCAATTCTTTTTTGGTGTTGTTCTCCATGGCTACGCTTGTGCATGCTCGGAGGAAAAGAGTGGAGAGCAAAACCCTCTCTAATAAGGCTGTTGGAAGTTCGGGGAGCGACATTTGTTTCGCTCCCAGGGAGATAGAGCGTGACAGAAAGTGGGGAGCGATCCTTTCTGGCCTGCGGAGAAAAAACCTCCCTACGGAGGTAGTGCAGGAGGCTGAATTCGCACGTTCTCGGCATCGGAATTGCACTGCTTCGCTCTCATGCGTAGAAAGCGGCACTTCGCGCTGAACCGCTCCGGAGAGTTTGCCGTACGCTGGTCGAGTAAATTCGCGCTTCTCCCCGAGTGCCGCTTTCAGCCGTCAGCAGCGTCTCTCGTGTTTC
>NW_011123856.1:0-430 GCF_000146605.3 Meleagris gallopavo
GTCTGGACAATCGAGTAGTGAGGTGGACTGTGAACCAGCTGGAGGAAAGAAGCCAGAAAGTTGTGGTTAGTGGGACAGAGTGAGTCTAGTTGGAAGACTGTATCTAGTGGAGGAAAGGGACCTGGGGGTCCTGGTGGAACAGAAGGGTGACCATGAGCCAGCACTGCAAGAAGACCAATGGCATCCTGGGGTATACAAGAAGGGACGTGGTTAGTAGGTCAAAAGAGGTTCTCCTCCCCCTCTACTCTGCCCTGATGAGACCGCATCTGGAGTATTGTGTCCAGTTCTGGGCCCCACCATTCAAGAAGCACAGGAAACTGCTTGAGAGAGTCCAGCGCAGAGCCACAAAGATGATGAAGGGACTGGAGCATCTCCCTTATGAGGAAAGGCTGAGGGAGCTGTGTCTTTTAGCTTGGAGGAGACTGAGAGG
>NW_011123857.1:0-446 GCF_000146605.3 Meleagris gallopavo
GGGCCACAAGTACAAACACTGAATGAGACTCAGATTGTTCATGTTTTCTTATGCAGGACTGGCAGGTGGGTCAATAACTGACATCTCCATGTAGATTCAGTTCTTGTTGATACAAGGGGCTGTTCCCACACAACTGATGTTTGCGTGAATTTTTGCCAGCAACTTCAAGAAGATCAAGACTAGCTCTCAAGCAAGTAATTGAAAATCTAATCCAATGCATTTTCACTACTCAGATTATCTTTTCTGTGTTACTGGTTGCAGATGAATTCAAGTCAAGACACCTATCTGTCATGAAGCCCTCTGAGAAAGGTGCTTGTATACACATGCAATTTTGCTCCTCCTTATTTCAGTACAAGCAATACTAACAATACAAGTAGATTGTAGTTGCCAGTCTTTAGTTACCCAAACAAAAGCTGTTATTAGACAACTAAGACAATATCTATATG
>NW_011123858.1:0-603 GCF_000146605.3 Meleagris gallopavo
AAATAGGCCAAAGAAGCAAAGACAACAAAAGCCAACGGCAGCAAACGCTGGAGAGCAAAGCAAAAGGAGCGGGAAAGAAAACGAAACCGAGCGACCGAAGGAAAGCAAAGCAGACGAGCGAGGGAAACGAAAAGAACCAAAAGCGGCCGACGGAACGGCAAAGAAACAGGACTCAGCGCGACGGCAAAGCAAAGATGCCAAGAGGCTGCGCTGCAGCCCAAAGCTCACAGCCGTGCTGGGAGGAGGAAAGGGCAGCTCCTGGGCACGCCGCCACCTCCACCAGAGGCATTTCTCAGCCGGCGCCCCGTGGAGGAGTCCGCGGCTGCTAATGAGGACAAAGCATCTCTCTGGAGGAAGGGAAGGCGCTCGGAGTCGTGCCGAGGAGGAGCTCAGGGCAGCTGCCGGGCACGGATGTCGCAGCCGTCTGAGGAAAAGCCTCGAGTCCGCGCCGAGGAAAGAGGCGAGGACGGCGGGAGGCGTGAAGCCAGCTGTGCCGCTGAGGAAGGACCGCAACGGCACCGAGCGCGGGAGGAAAGCAGAGGGAGCCGCCTCGAGTTACACGAGTCAGCAGAGGAAAGACAGAATGAAGAATCCGGAGGACGA
>NW_011123859.1:0-857 GCF_000146605.3 Meleagris gallopavo
CTGCAGATGGATGCAGCCTGTCTCACGGGGAAAGAGGGTTCTAGCTGAGGAACTGGCGGGACTTATTGACAGGTGTTTAAACTAGGTATGAAGGGGGAAGGGGACAAAATGAGGACCGCTGGGACTGAGGGGGCAGTTCGAGGCTCCAAACAGAACTTGATGGGTGGAGACAGTGGAGTTCAAAGGCTTGGAGAGAGGTGGAGGGATGCTGCTTCTCTTAAAGTGCCTGTAATACTAATGCGCGTAGCATGGGGAATAAACAGGAAGAGCTGGAGTTCTGCGTGCGGTCGCAAGGTCATGATCTCATCGCGATCACGGAGACGTGGTGGGACAGCTCGCATGACTGGAATGTTGTCATGGAGGGCTATGTGCTTTTTAGGAAAGATCGGCTGGCTAGGCGGGGTGGTGGAGTTGCTCTTTCTGTGAGAGAGCAGCTAGAATGTATTGAACTTCACTTGGGGGAGAGTGATGTAGCAGTGGAGAGCTTAATGGGTGAGAATCAAGGGGCAGGCTGGTAAGGGTGACACTGTTGTGGGGGTGTACTACAGGCCCCCTGATCAGGATGAGGAGGCTGATGAGGCCTTCCAAAAGCAACTGGATGTAGCGTCACGTTCCCAGGCACTGGTGCTTATGGGGGACTTCAATTATCCAGATATTTGCTGGATGACCAACATAGCCAGGCACGCACGGTCCAGACGGTTCTTGCAGTGTGTTGAAGACAACTTTCTGATGCAGGTGGTGGAGGAACCGACGCGGGAGGGGTGTTACTGGACCTTATTTTCACCAACAGGGATGGACTTGTTAAGGAAGTAAAGGTAGGGGCAGTTGGTTGTAGTGATCATGAGATGGTGGAGTTC
>NW_011123860.1:0-912 GCF_000146605.3 Meleagris gallopavo
AGCACTATTCTGGTTGTCTCAGAGCATGGAACTAAAAGATGACTTCTTGAACAGTAAAAGTTTCAGTAGCAGCAACCATGGTAGTAGGTTGAGATTGGTTAGTAAAAAGCACAGATTTCCCATGAGTAATTTGAAACAAGTCCTCTTCAGTTGCTGTTTATTAATGTCTTCCGGAATTCCAAACGCTCAAAGTTACTCAGTAGTACGCCTTGCTGCAAACAGCTTTTCTTTTTTTTTCTCAGTCCTGCCTGAATTTTGCTTCTCCACCTCTGCAGACGACACCTCTATGGCTCTTCTCCGTAATCCTGTGTTGTTTGGTGTAAGGATGTAACTAATCCTTGTGACGTACAAAGATGCAGGCTTGTTCCTGACCTGAGCTTTGAATTTCAAAGGCAATAGTATGAGATAGAATTGTGCATGGAAATTGGAATTTGTTACATTGCAACACGGTCTGTAATTTCTGTCCCAGCATTCTGTAACTTGGACTATTTTTTTTTCCTGTGGGCAAGGAGAAAGAGCGTAGAGTCCAAATCTGTTTCTAACTACCTAGGAATTAATTAGCTCAGCAATAAGGGCATTGTGGGGTTAATGTTGCTGCTGTTCTGGAGTAGTTCAGTCTTCACGTTTTGCTCAGTTTCTGTCCAAAGCTGAGATGACAACTGTGTCATCAGACGATCCACCATCTGATGATGTTATTACTGCTGATGAGCTAACAGCTACCCCAGAGCAGAGATCTTGCTGGCTTTCTCAAGCTGCCTTCAACATCCTTCTGTGATAAGAATAAGCCTGGATATGTACCTGAAGAGGATGATGGTAAGGAGAGTCCAAGCTGATTTTTGTGTTGCTTTTTTTGTGGAGAAAGGGTATCATGCCATCAGAACCAACGGACGCCGATATAGTTCAGACTGATGG
>NW_011123861.1:0-477 GCF_000146605.3 Meleagris gallopavo
TTGCCTTGTGCTTACCGAGAACTTGTCGTACAGCTGGTGGGTGAGCAGAGGGGTTCGGGAGCTCCCTGAAGTACATCTTGCAGAGGGAGCTCACGCTGTGAATGTCACGGACGGTCAGCTCAGGAATCTGCTCAGACTCAAATTCACACCTGGAGAGGAGGACACAAAAATGGTTGAGAAAGAGGAAAGCAAGTAAAAGCCAGCCCACCTGCAGTCCAGCTGTGTCAGTCGCAGCACTCTTACCGGAGGCGCTGGACGTTGGACGCGACGCCGGACAGGCGGTATATCCCCTGCACCACGCCATGCTGCTCAATGAACTCGGCGCAGCTCTGGAGGACCTGGGGGACTAAAGAACACGTGCCAGCGCTTAGTGGAGCTCCTGAGTCAAGTCCTGCTTCAGCCTGTGCTCCCGTCACGTCCCATCCACTAAGCCCAGCCAGGCTTGGGTGAAGCCAATACAAATGTGCTTGTCTCTTA
>NW_011123862.1:0-415 GCF_000146605.3 Meleagris gallopavo
GTAACAGGATGCATTTCTAGAAGTTTTTCTCCAAATCAATACGGAGCTTACCTTCAATGCTCTATGTTAAAATAGCTTATTGGGCTGCATTTCTAATGCTTTATTTGTATAGAACAGGCAGGTTAAATGTCACATTATTAACACCTCATCACTTTTTCTAAAAAGTGATTTAAGCTTCACATCATTATAAAGTGTTATGCAATTAAAACCAGAAATTCTTCGGATAAACATTTAATACAACAAAATCCATTTCACTGTCAGTGGCTCTCTAACATATTACAAACAAATAGCAAACAGCAGAAGTAGTGAAGTCTGCATAGATGCTAAGACCTCTGAAAAAACGCTGATGCTTTGTGGACGTGGCTATCCCCATTATAGCATTCCTAAGTGAAAATATTCAAGTTGTTATTATTTT
>NW_011123863.1:0-447 GCF_000146605.3 Meleagris gallopavo
AAATGGAGGAAGTTCAACATGATTACAGCTAATTTAACAAATGCTAATGCAAATACTACATTGTTTTACATTGCAGCTTTTGCTGATCTGTGTTGTAGAATTCCTGTGGGAGTAATGTCAGCCTCTGCTGAGTTGATGTGGAACTGTGTACTGTCACATATATGCTTTGACTTCTTATGTTCCACAATAGTCAGATGTGGTACCTGGTCTGTCAGATTAGTTAGCAATTTCATAGCTTGCTTTTCTGGTCTCTGAAGGATGAGTCGCCTCGTGTTAAAACAGAAATGGATGCCATGAAGAACTGAAGTCATCAAGATGTTTGTCAATCATCTCACGTAATAGAGACATCAGAGAAAATACTCATGGTCTTAGAGGTCAGAAATAGTGTTTCTGCCAGGCTTAAGGTTACTGTTTTTATCTTTAGTCAGTAGACAAGAATACAAAAAT
>NW_011123864.1:0-689 GCF_000146605.3 Meleagris gallopavo
CTGGACCTGCCTGAACAACTCCATGTCCTTGTGTTGAGGGCTCCAGAACTGGACGCAGTGCTCCAGATGGTGTGTCAATGAGAGCAGAGTAGGGGGGCAGCATCACCTCCCTCGAACTGCTGGTCATGCCTCTATGCTTTAAGGCTTATGCTTTCAGATCTGAGATGCTTGAAGGTTCAGTTAGACCTGAAGAGGTGAGGCAACTGCGCTATCTGTGAAGGTCCCTTCCAACTGAGCTGTTTTATTCCAGACAGTTCTGACCACTCTTTAAAACGTTTTGGCAAGCTGGGCTGGTCCAACAAAGCATGGGTCCAAACATAGCATGACTGGAATAAGCAGTGTACGTGGTGCAGTGTGAGTGCCACCCACATTCAGGTTTCACTGAAGGTTTCATTTTTGTCTTAAGACTGCATGTGGTAACTTGTGACGTTGGTCTGATGGTACGTTTACAAAGTGAAGGTAGGTATTTCTGAGAGGAGAAGTGCAGGAGTATGATTTCAGCTCATTTTCCTGAGAGTTAAACAATTAAAATATTTGTGTTGTTCTCCTGGAAGTTCTTACCTTCAGGATAGGTTAAAGCAGTGCGTAGAGATGTAATAATAAGTGGTGGAAGTATCTCTTGGAAGTGTTGAGAACGTCACTGTCTGGGCCGAACTGCTGCTCTGTAAAGCTGAATCTTCGAGCTTTGT
>NW_011123865.1:0-489 GCF_000146605.3 Meleagris gallopavo
GTTTCTCCACGTCTATTTCTAGAAGCTCAGCTTCCCAAGCCTTTCAGGGAACAGACAGAAATGCACTCACCACGTGCCGCCGTCTTCATGATTTTCGTTAGCAAGTGGGACAGTCCCGTGGAATATCTTCCATCTTCCCATGCCACCTTCCATCCCCCCGGACCTTAACAGAAAGCATTAAGATAAACCTCAGAGAAACCAAGGATTGAACTGAGTGGTCTTTTCCGTGAAGGCAGTAAAGACAACAGCCACCCTGGGATGCCTGTGGGGCTCCAGCACAGGAGGCGGCCGAGGATTTGGCAGCGCCTTCCCTGCAGGCAATTCTGCACCCAAAGCTCTCTGAGGAGAACTTCCCACCACACACCGCAATCTACAGAGCTGCTCAGGAGCATCACCGAAGAGCAGACGGTGCCAGGGGGCCGTGTGAGGACAGGGCACGCACACGCAGCTGAGAATTCTCGCTCACAGCTGCAGGCACGCCTGGCTGCC
>NW_011123866.1:0-553 GCF_000146605.3 Meleagris gallopavo
GAATGGATGCTAGGTTTGGGATGACAGCTCCAACTCTGGCCACTCACCATGTGTTGCCCTGGGTGTCAGACTTCCCAAAGGCACTGTAGGGAGCCGATCATCATGTTTGTAGAGCAGCTGACGCTGATAACCTATGAAGACAGGGGCAAAAGCAACTCTTAGTGTGAAAACATGTACCATCTCAAACTGTGCTTTTAATGTAGGAAGAAGGCTTTTACAGCAAGAGACTTCACCAGCTCCTACAGAGACATTGAGCCAAACTTACTATATCACAATGTCTTGAGCATCCCACAGTATCAGAGTGACAAGAAAAAGTTGCACAGCATCACTGAAGTGTGCCATGCAGCTGCTCTACATTACTAACTGATTTTGCAGAGTAGAGACATACTCAGCCATTTCACCTCCCCACATTCTTCAAGCAACACTAATTGACACCTTCCTGTGAATAGAAAGATCAGTAGGAGTGGCTAAGAAGGCCTTTTTCAGAAGGGACAAAGAGAAATCCTAATATGGTGTACTTTGCAAAATAAGACACTAGCACTGTATTAAATTT
>NW_011123867.1:0-501 GCF_000146605.3 Meleagris gallopavo
CTGGCCTTGAATGCCTCCAGGGATGGGGCATCCACAGCTTCCTTGGGCAACCTGTTCCAGTGTGTTACCACCCTCTTTGTGAAAAACTTCCTCCTGATATCTAACCTAAACCTCCCCTGTCTCACTTTAAAGCCATTCCTAGTCCTATCACTGTTCACCCTCGTAAACAGCCATTCCCACTACTGCTTATATGCTCCCTTTAAGTATTGGAAGGCCACAATGAGGTTTCAACTGTGAACAATTTTGATGGGATAGGACTAGAGATAATGCATCTGGAACTTATGCAGGTAGAGTTCAGGGAAGAAGACACAGACCTGAATTTGCTGTAGTTCCTATAGAATTTGAAGAGACAATGCCAGGAAGCTGCTTTACTCAGCATTAAGTCTGAAGTTCATGACGTATGCTAGTCTGTCCAGAAGGCTATCCTAGTGGTAGCATCCTATTTTTCTGTGAAAGAGAAGATGGAGAGCTAAATCGAGTGTTGGATCCTACCAGTCTGGT
>NW_011123868.1:0-642 GCF_000146605.3 Meleagris gallopavo
AACCCCCTCTGCCATTGTTGTGTCCTTCTCTCCAGCCGTGGATTCGACTCCGAGCAGATTCCTGACCTAAGCCAGGACAGCTATGGCTGTGACATTTGCAGCGTGAGCTCCCTCTGCAAAATGAACTTCAGGGAGCTCCCAAACCCTCTGCTGACCGTATGAGAAGTGCTCAGTGAGTACAAGGCAATGTCTTTCATTTACCTCTTCCCTGGGCCTCTTGGCATGGCCTGTCATGTACACATACATCTGCACACCTTTTATGGTCTTCATTCTGCTAAGCTGGGTTTTTTATAGAGATCCAAAGGGTGAATCTGTAGAACAGAATGGTTATTTGACATCATCTTCCAGTGGCGAGGATAGCCAAGACTTAGAAAAACACAGCACCACCCCCAGA
The DNA here is from genome assembly GCF_000146605.3 of Meleagris gallopavo. Lineage (NCBI taxonomy): Eukaryota > Metazoa > Chordata > Aves > Galliformes > Phasianidae > Meleagris > Meleagris gallopavo. Next base: position 395 of record NW_011123868.1, read on the forward strand.
TCTGCGATGGCCGTGCTGCTGCTTGCTCTTATCTGTGCTTTTCCTTTACAGGACGCAGTTCTTTATTATGGCCCAAGGCCCGTGGCTTCTTCTCCTCCCACAAAGCTGCTCAGCCAGGAGGAGGCACAGGCACGGACACGAGGCCACAGCAGCTCCCGTTGTGTCAGACAGCAGAGACGTTGGAGTGGAAGAAGGCCCCGCAGCTTTACAGGGGAAATTTACAGTCAGTGACTTTCCATCCGAAAGGT
>NW_011123869.1:0-744 GCF_000146605.3 Meleagris gallopavo
TTTCTAGGTGTATTGGGTTATTGGCGTTCTTTTATAGCTCACCTAGCGCAGCTGCTAAGGCCACTGTACAGACTCACAAGAAAGGGGCAGCTTTGGGATTGGGGGAAAACAGAACAGGACACTTTCCAACAAGTAAAACTGGCAGTTCAACAAGCCCAGGCATTGGGGTGTATTTGATCCTACCCTCCCAGCCGAGTTGGATGTTTGCGTCACTCAAGATGGCTTTGGTTGGGGCCTGTGGCAACGCCAGAGTTCTGTTTGGACCCCCATTGGTTTCTGGGCTCAGATCTGGCATGGAGCAGAAGAAAGATACAGTAGGATTGAGAGACAGTTATTGGCTGTCTATTCGGCATTGCAGGCAATAGAGCCAATAAACTCAAAACGGGCTGAAGTTATAGTCAAGAGCACTCTGCCGATTCAGGGGTGGGTAAAAGATCTGACCCACCTTCAGCCAATGGGCAGAACTGCGAGCTGTGTGGATGGTTATAACTAAGGAACCCGGTGATGGTATCCTGAACACCTGTACGGATAGTTGGGCTGTGTACCGAGGGCTCACTCTGTGGATTGCACAGTGGGCCACCCAAGAATGGACTATCCATGCCCGGCCGATCTGGGGCAAGGACATTGACCAGGTAAATGACCTTCTCAGTCTGGTGGCCTGCCTGAGGGAAGAGGTGGAGAGGCTGAGGGCCATCAAGGACTGTGAGAAGGAAATTGACTGGTGGTGCCAGGCCCTATCGGCCC
>NW_011123870.1:0-1004 GCF_000146605.3 Meleagris gallopavo
TCAATACTATCCTGGAGAGGGAGAGAGTTTGTGAAATTGAAAAGGAGAGTCTCAGGGAAACAGTGCAAAATGAGCGAGAGAGTCTCCTGGTCGAGAGAAACAGCCTCCAATCTGAGAGAGATGCCCTCCGAATTGAGAGAGACTCCCTGCAATCCAAACTCAACAGTCTTCAATCTCAACAAGAAACCCTCCAATCTGAGCTAGATACTCTCATAATCGAACGAGACAGGCTCCAAGCTGAACTGGAGGATGAGAGCATTGGAACTGACCAACCTGATCAACTACAGAAAGCACCACAATTGATGTCAGTTGCCCCTGTAAGAGGACGGAAAATGAAACGAATCTCGACTCAGTTAGAAGAGAAGAAAGAAGATGAGAGAGGTCCAGAGGAGTGGCTCCAAGATCCACAAGAAGCACTCCTAAGTCCAGGGGAGGGGCCCTCAGTAAGACCACGGTCACCAACACCTATGAGGGCAACAAGAAGTCCCGAAAGAGTAAGAGGTGAGCAAGATATCGTTACCATTGTTGATCGATCTCTGAAAATGAATGAAATTTGAAGTCTGAGAAAAGACTTCTCACGTCACCCAAATGAGCCTATTGCTACTTGGTTACTTCGATGTTGGGACAATGGGGCCAACAGTGTGTGGCTGGATAGTAGAGAAGCTCGCTAACTGGGTGGCATTGCTAGGGACTCAGCCATTGACAGAGGTATTAGTACATGCCAGAACCAGGCCTTTACCCTCTGGAAGCGGATGTTGTTAGCTGTAAAAGAAAGATACCCCTTCAAAGACGATCTGATGCCTGAGAAAAAGAAATGGGCTGATATGGAAGAAGGCATCTGTTATTTAAGAGAATATGCTGTGGTGGAAATGCTACATAGCCCCGATTTCATTCCTGATGAGCCAGACCAAAGAGCATGATCCCAAGAGAGTCAGGTGTACACCAAAACATGTGGCGTACATTCACAAAGACCGCACCAGAAAGGTACGCCAGCACATTTGCAG
>NW_011123871.1:0-470 GCF_000146605.3 Meleagris gallopavo
CAGGTCCTGGCACTTCTTTAAAGCCAAGCACACATCTCTGTCCAGTTTTCTCCCCAGCTCCTGCAGTGACATCTCTGACAAGGAAGAACCAAGCAGTAGCCCGGCTGGGCTTGGTGGATGGGATGTGAGAAGGGCACAGCCTGGACCAGGACTTGAATAACGCTCTCAACTAAAGGCTGGCACTTGTTCTGCAGTTCCCCAGGTCCCGCAGAGCTGCGCTGGACTCACTGGGCAGCACGGCGTGGTGCAGTGGATGTAGAGAGAACACAGGGGGCTCAGTAGACTTGCTGGGACAGGAAGTTCTTCAGGATGGAGCATTGGAAGGCTGTGGGACTGCGGTGTCACCTCTTCCAGCTCTCATTCCAGTTTCCTCTGTTTGCAGAGCCCTTCTGAGCAGCCCCTGCTTCTCCTGCTTCTCCTTGCTGCTTTGGAATCCTGGCGTGTGCAGCTGGGCAGCCAGTTGTCAGGAT
>NW_011123872.1:0-633 GCF_000146605.3 Meleagris gallopavo
CACCGCTGCAGTCACCGAGCCACTCTCCATGGTATTTCAGAAGTCGAGGCAGTCAGGTCAAGTCCCTGGTGAGGAGAAAAAAGGTGACAGCACACCTCTTAGGAAGGATACAAAGTGTGACGCGGGGAACTACCAGCATGTCAGTCTCACCTCTGTGCTGGTCACGGATCATGGAGCAGATCATCCTGGAAGTGACTCTCAAGCACACATTCCAGTGCGTCACCACCCTGTGCGTGAAAAGCTGCCTCCTAATAACCAACCTAAACCGCCCCTCTCTCACTTGAAAACCATTTCCCCTTGTCCTATCGCTATCCACCCTCCTAAACAGCCGTTGCCCCCTCCTGCTTATGCGCTCCCTTTGAGTCTTGGAAGGCTGACATGAGCTATCTCCAGAGCTTTCTCTTCTCCCACAGAAACAATCCCAAGTTCCCTCAACATTTCTTTCTAAGAGAGGTGCTTCCAGCCCTCTGATCATCTTCGTGGCCCTTCTCTGGACCTGCTCCAAAAGCTTCCACATCATTCCTGTGCTGGAGCCCCAGGCCTGGACGCAGTGCTGCACATGGGGGCCCGCACACCAGAGCCGAGTCGTAGGGGGACAATCACCTCCCTCTCCCTGCTGGTCGCTCCTCTTTG
>NW_011123873.1:0-454 GCF_000146605.3 Meleagris gallopavo
GCGCCTCTGCCATCAGGTGTGCGGTGCTAGGTGATGGAGGTGCAGGGGCAGCCGTGGGGCTTGGCACGGGCAGCTCAGGGGATGCTGTCTGCTGCCCAGGTGAGTTGCTGAGGAGCCCAGGTTCAGCATCTGTCTCGTTGCTGAGCTCCCGGCTGGCCCTGGGGGAGTCAGGCAGCTCTGTGTTGGAAGAAGCGGTGTCGGGGCTGCTGGAGACATCTGTGCTCGGTGGCTCGGTGGCAGTGGTGCACTGCATCAGCTCCTCCCTTTTGCAGCTGTCCAGAGCACTCGCCGCTTCTGGAATAGCAGAGCATCCCCCAGAACGATGATGGCAGCCTTCCTCCCCCCAGCTCGGTGCGGACACCCACCCGTCCTGTGTGCAGACCACCAACTCACCATCAATCCAGGTGAGGAAGTGGTCAATTTGCAGATCGTCAGCAAGACTGCTGGTGCGTGG
>NW_011123874.1:0-801 GCF_000146605.3 Meleagris gallopavo
CCCACTGGCAGTCAGCTCTTAAATGGGTCTAGGAGAGGTGGAGCCAGGCTCCACCCCTTCCTGCAGCACAGCTGAATTGCCTTCACCTGTGCTCCCGTGGCTGACTCATTGCTCGCCTCAGGTGATCAATCAAAGCTTCAGGCCGTGATTCAGCAGCCCCATACATTCCACCCCTTCACGGCGTGAACAAATGATTAGGTTGACTAAAAGGGTGAGCTTTCCCTAATACAGAGATCCGATACACCGTGACGCTTATACAATTTCATCGCCACACGTTGGTAAATTTCAAGATGAGTGACGATGGGTGAAAGTTGACATCCTTCTATGGGCCAGCGCTCGATGATGTTACCGGAGGCATACGGTCATGAGGTGCAGATCCGTCCAATGTTCCATCAGTCCCATGCAGACCATCGCCGGGTGTTACACATGATCTGACAGTAACACTGGAACGTTTTGATGACATTTCATTCCTTCCGGGGATCCTGAAGGCTCAAAGACTCACGGGGAGAAATACAGATGTTTCAGAGGTAGCAAGAGGGGAAGGTCTGCCCTCCAGGGCAAAATACAGGCCGTGTTTCTATCCTGGGTCAACAGTTCCGCTTGTACAGGGGCACGTCCTGGCTGCCTGTACCACATCTTCCGGCCGGATGGTTGCGGCTGCATCATAATATCAGGCAGCAAAGGAGTGTCCTGATCTGCCATAGGGACATGATGGGAGTTCCTTTAGCAATGAAAATCGGAGTGTTGACCACCGCGCCAGTAGGCCACGTACCTATTACTGGAGGGACTCCTGAGCCTCCC
>NW_011123875.1:0-515 GCF_000146605.3 Meleagris gallopavo
AAGCATGTTCTTAAATGTGCTGCCAGCTGTGTTCCATTCCTTTGTGCCCAAGGACAGTTTCCTAGGAGATCTCATTCAACCATTCCTCAAACAGTTCACTGAAGTTCACTCCCCTGAAGTTCAGCATCTTGACTCCACTCTTTGCCAGGCCCATGTGTCTGGAGATCACAAACTCAACCAGGGCACGGTTGCTGCAGCTCAGACTGCCTCCAATCTTAACCTCTTTGACCACCTCCTCTGCATGGCTGAGCACCAGGTCCAGCAGCCATTGGTGGCCAGCTGGTCGACCCCTCTGGTCGACCTGTCCAAGACCTGTACCAGAAAGTCACCATTATTGGGCTCAAGGAGTCTCCTGGATCACTTGCAGCTAGCTCGCCATGTTGTTTCCCAGCAGGTATCTTGGTGGTTAAAAATCCCCCAGTAGGATCAGAGCCTGCAGCTGAAGGAAGAAGGTCACATCTACAGGCTCCCCTTGATTCGGTGGCCTGTAGTAGACCCCGACCACCAGCTGTCTT
>NW_011123876.1:0-594 GCF_000146605.3 Meleagris gallopavo
TTCAAACCAACAACTATTTTCTTGACCTTGTCGTGTAAACACTGCTTCTAGCATTATGCTTTCAAAGAACAATCTCTAAGATCACTGCCAAGCCCATCTGTTTGTGAAACGGCTGCTGTTTTTCTTACCTTGTTCTTATCATAGGGACTTCAGATAGAAAACTTCCTTAGGATTCTACAATCAGCTTCACCAAGTAACATCTTCAGAAGTGGCTGAGCTTCATCTGAACCATATTAGCAGACTCAAACAGCACTCTTCTGAGGAATTCAGAATTAAAGGGGTCCCTGACCTGAGAAACACAAGAAAAGGGAGAGGCTAAGGCTTATTAAGGAAAGCAAAGAAAGCTAAAAACCAAGATCCCAAGACCTGCATTCCTACCACTGACTTGTGCTACAATGTTGGGAAAGTCACGTAAGCCTCATTTTATCGGGAAGAAAGGTACCGTCAAGCATCAACTGTTTGTAAAGCTGCTTTGAAACTGACAACAACCAGACTTCGAGTACTTATCCCTGTTTCTCACAAGGATAAATTCTAAATACTATCAAGCAGTGTATTCCTTCCTACACTTAGCACAGTGAAGACTTACTGTATATT
>NW_011123877.1:0-510 GCF_000146605.3 Meleagris gallopavo
CTGTTATGCAAATTTAATATACTGCTCTGATAAAACATTCTAAGGGTGGAATGTATTTTGGGATTTAGATTTGATACTTGTCTTCGAATGAGAAATCAAATGTTGATGATCTTAGGAAAAGAGAAGAGCTTGTATATAATCCACACATTATCTATGGACTGAAAATAACACCGACTGATTACAGAACTAATAAGCTCTTTTGGTTTGCTTTTTTTTTGTCTCTGAAATGATAAAATAAATAAGGACATAAGCAAAATCCTAGGGAAGACTGCTTATGCATCATCAAGCACATCCTCTCTCTGAGAGCAGTAGGAGAAGAGGTTATTTCAGGAGATTACAATTATCTGGCTTTTTTTTTCCCCTCATACTCCTCCATGTCTGCAATATGGAGTTAAGATTGTTAGCTAGCACATGTCCCTAGCAAGACTTCTTAGTTTCCGCAGGTAATAGTATCAAGCTACTGCCTCTGAATTATTCCAAGCTATTTCTGACCCTGCTGCTATAACTCCC
>NW_011123878.1:0-496 GCF_000146605.3 Meleagris gallopavo
TGGAGATAAAATCTATTTACTGAGACCGAAAAGGAGAAGAGAAATAACAGGAATGATAATCAGATAGAGGTATATACTTATCCAAGGCAAGCGAGGTGCGACAAAGGAATTGCTCAGCACCCAAAAGGACCAAGGATAAAAGCAGGATATGAAGTAGGAGATGGAAGGGGAGGAAAGGGGACATTTTGGGGGATCTCCATAAGAGGGTAGATTGAGACAGATAAGGGTGTCTCAGGATTGGTGGTGGTGTTTTGAAGTGGATTGGAGAGTGTTAAGGTATTTGAGGGGATAAGGCGGGATTTTGGGGTAAAGAGATGAGCATTAAAGGATTTGGTGTGAAGTGGGAAGCATTTGGGATGCACCAGGGAGAATTTGGGGGTTGTTAGATTAGGGGAGATGAGCTGGTCTGGGATAAGAAGAGGACACCAGGCAGTCCCAAGCTGGTGTTTGGGAATTCCAGCTAGGGAATTTGAGGTCTGTCCCCTTCCATACACCC
>NW_011123879.1:0-683 GCF_000146605.3 Meleagris gallopavo
GGTTTACGGGCTGGTTCGGCCCGGTTCCGTGGACTAGAAGGGCGGAGGGATCCGCGGATTCTGGCCCTAGATATAAAGAAAATAGGGGACCCCGAGATAATTGAAAACAGTGTCAACAATCTGAGGTAATACTAAGTGATTTCCTAAATATGGTATCAACAGAATTTTATAAGGAGAGAGAATGTGAAATTGATGGTGGATTGGCCTTACCATAACGCTGAGATGAGAAGCGCAGGCAGAGAAGCGCAGGCAGAGAAGCGAGCATCAGGTGACCTTGCCGGGAGTTATATCTCCTCGCTGACCGCAAAGCCCCCTGGGGAGACGTAGCTCTTCTTCTCCTCTGGACAGGCACCCGGAACTTGAGCATCAGCAGTCAAACCCCCAGTGCATTGCATGATGTTATGATGTGGAATACTGATAATGAAAAATCATGAAACTATGACATTCCACCCCTTATTCCACATCACTACATCATGCTTAATATATACAAACAAAATATAAACACACGCACAAGGAATTACTGACTGCACTCCCTCAACATCAAGTTCCCTTGTGGTACACTTTGAACATCCCCGTTTTCCTGCATCACCCACCAAGTGGACCCAGGTCCCTGGGCAAAAACAGTTCCACGAAGAGGTTTTGTCCTTCTCAGAGGCTGGAATAACCCAAACTGCCTTTCCCAA
>NW_011123880.1:0-537 GCF_000146605.3 Meleagris gallopavo
CACCAGGATCCCCGAGTCCTCCGCAGGGCTGCTCCCAAGGGCTTCTACGCCCAGTTTGTACAAGCATCTGGGTTTCCCCTTCATCAGGGACATCAACAAGTGGGGTTGAGTGCACCCTAAGGACACCAAACTGTGGGGTGCAGTAACACAGCAGAGGGACGGGATGCCATCCACAGAGATCTCAACAGGCTGAGCAGTGGGCACAGATCCAAGTGCAGGGTCAGTAGCTGGGATGAGGGAACACCCACCACCAAAACATGCTAGGGGATGAAAGGACTGAGCGTAGTCCTGCTCCATAAGGCCTGGGAGTACTGGTGGGTGGGAGCTGGACACAAGCCAGCAGTGGGCCCTTCCAGCCCAGAAAGCCAACCGTATCCTGGGCTGCATCCAAAGATGCGCAGTCAGCGGGCGAAGGGAGGAGATCCCCATCCCTCTGCTCTGCGCTGGTCAGGCCTCACCTGCAGTGCTGCGTCCAGATGTGGAGTCCGCAGTGCAGGGAGACATGGAGCTGTGCGAGTGCATCCAGAGTACAGCCAC
>NW_011123881.1:0-502 GCF_000146605.3 Meleagris gallopavo
AAGCACTGCACAGAAGCCTAGAGAGGGCAGGAGGAATGGAAAAACTCAACAGGCCAAGGGATGACATAGGTGCCATCACCCGGGCTGCTGGAACCATTGTGATGTCACAGTGCGTTGCCATGGTGACGACGGGCCCTGCAGCCGCTCACCAGCCCTGGCCTGAGAGCAGCCCTGGAAGCAGACAAGCTCAGCCTGCTCCCGCTCTGGATGACGGTTCAGTGCTGCTATTCACTATTACTGATCATTGTGAAGGCTTACCCTTCTGCACGAGCTTTTAGGGCCGCGATTTCCGATTACATACAAAGGTGAGCTGTTTCCAGTTTGCTTTAGTGTTAAGGTTGAAAGGAAAACCCTTTAGCTGAAAGGTCACTTCTTTGGTTAGAGTTTAGGGTGCAGAGTTACCATACTGGGTTAGGATGAAAGGCTTCCCTTTTGTGTTAAGAGCTAATGGTTCCCACATTGGATTAGAGTAAAGCATTCGCACATGGAGGAATGGTTAAGG
>NW_011123882.1:0-451 GCF_000146605.3 Meleagris gallopavo
GATGAAGACCATCCGAGTTCTTCTTCCCACTTCCGTGAGGAAGGAGAAGGGCTTCAGGAAGACGGCAAGGATCGCAGCAAAGATCCAAATAATGCTGCAGCTCCCTGGCAAATATTGCGTCTTCCTGAAGCACCAAATGAGGCCAAAGAACAGCATATTGCTATGCGTGAGGTGAATTCCCAAAAGGATCATTCCGATCAGTGCCAGGGTGATGAAGACCACCCAAGCCATAGCCGCTAGCCGCTAGCAGGTGCGTACTGCACTCACTGAAGGCCTGAGGCAAAGTGCCACAGCGCTGCCTCTCTTACAGCTCCTGACAGCCCCAGCCCACCCTCCCATTGTGACTCGTCTGCTCATGTCACAAACACGGCCGCATCACTGCACGCTGTCACAAACACGGCCACATCACTGCACGCTGTCACAACACGGCCACATCACTGCACGCTGTCAC
>NW_011123883.1:0-625 GCF_000146605.3 Meleagris gallopavo
GTCAAAATAACCATAAGCACATAAGCAAGCAAATTCAGTCTTCTATATTTTTGTATTGCATTTGTGCTTGTATTTTTGACTGAAGAAAATATACAGCTGTATTTTAAAACAGTGCACTTTGGTTTTAAGCTATTGATTAACTGCTAAACTCGTGATGTACAAAAACTATCTGCAGAAGTAGCAAACATTCACAGCTGTCAACCATTCTTCCACCCCTCCCCCCAAGCCTTTCCATGCATCTTGTGGAGCAAAGCTCTCCACATTCAGAATGGCAGAAAGTCTCCAACTAGGAAAACACTCTGATGCTCTTGTTTAGAGGCTCTAAAACATGCATTTCTCATTCAGGTTGCACATAATGCTAACAATTCAACTCACCAATGCTAAAACTGCTAAGCAGCTGCTTTCTGACTCCAGCATCAGTGTTTCTAAAACCACCTGTCTCAGGACACTTAACCTCAGAGCCTAAATGTCCTCTAGCCTTGAAGCTGAAGTGTGGGCATATCAGAAGCATTGTGTTTTCAGACATACCTTGCAATTTTCTTTTCCCTTTCTGATCACTGGAATACAGTCCTCCATTAAGTTTCTTAACAGCTGTTTCGTAGTCTTCATAGTCTTTGTCTCAAAT
>NW_011123884.1:0-428 GCF_000146605.3 Meleagris gallopavo
AATGAGCCTATTGCCACTTGGTTACTTCGATGTTGGGACAATGGGGCCAACAGTGTGTGGCTGGATAGTAGAGAAGCTCGCCAACTGGGTGGCGTTGCTAGGGACTCAGCCATTGACAGAGGTATTAGTACATGCCAGAACCAGGCCTTTACCCTCTGGAAGCGGATGTTGTTAGCTGTAAAAGAAAGATACCCCTTCAAAGATGATCTGATGCCTGAGAAAAAGAAATGGGCTGATATGGAAGAAGGCATCTGTTATTTAAGAGAATAATGCTGTGGTGGAAATGCTACATAGCCCCGATTTCATTCCTGACGAGCCAGACCAAGAGCATGATCCCGAGAGAGTCAGGTGTACACCAAACATGTGGCGTACATTCACAAAGACCGCACCAGAAAGGTACGACAGCACATTTGCAGCAATGTATGGCA
>NW_011123885.1:0-584 GCF_000146605.3 Meleagris gallopavo
ATGAGCTCTCCTGCTTTTCAAGAGAGAGAGAATCCTTGCGACTCTATTGGTGTCACTGAAAAGCTGCCCTAAAAGCTTTCTTTTCTTGGTACGGGCATCGAGATGGCCGTGAAAGTCATAGTAGCGACAGAATCCGATCTCGCGTCACAAACATGCAGGAGCATTGTTTCCCCATCTGCCTGGATTTTGTCACCCAAAGACAAAGTGGTGTTCTCGTCTTCACCAAGTTAAAGGAAGGTGGCACTGCTAGTGAGCCAAGGATTGGGCCAGTGGACCAGCTCCTGTGTCCAGTCCACGGCTGAGGTCTCCAGGCAATAGGTTACAGGAAGTGAGCAGATTATTTTGTTCCTCTTTGGCAAGACAGTAGTGCAAGTGTGGCAAGTTTATAAAACTGCCGGAGCCGTCTCAGTTGTGGTGTTTGTCCTCTGCTGATTTTTCCCTTGAAATAGCTGCAGAAACAACAAACATTGTCTGCTCCCCAGTGTTTGGCCTCACTGTTGGTTGAACTGCTCAAGAGAGCTTGCTTTGTGCTTGCAGTGGCACTGTTTGCACCTTGTGAACTGCAGCCGTAGCTTTGGTTCCCT
>NW_011123886.1:0-506 GCF_000146605.3 Meleagris gallopavo
TTGTTGCTCGGAGGAGCTGAGGCTTTTCTCCTCGTGTCTTTGCAGGAGAGCAGAGCGGAGGGAACGTCTGTGGTGAGATGCTCAGGTGAAATTGCCTTCCCCGCACCAGCAGCCTGTTTGTGTCCATGTGATGCCCGGTGGAGAGAAGCCTGGTGTTCTGTGAGTAAGCCTGGCAGACGGAATAACGGTTCTGGCCTTTCTGGCAAGTGTGTGAGGAGAGGTCTTTGGACAGGCTGTCCTTTTGTTGGTTGTTTTTTTTTTTTTGTCAGGGAAATGCCATTTCAGTAGTTAGTTGCGATGGTTGTTGGTGGTTGTTTGCAAAATATTGGTCATGTAGACAAGCAGTGCTCTCGCACCAAAGAAGTGAGAAATGTCCTGTGCATGCAGTCTTGTCCACGAGCCTTCCACTCAGAGACGTTTAGTGCCTCTAAATGCCTGCAGAAATGGTGGGGGGATAAATGGGAAGAGATGAGGTGCAGTTTGTGTGCACGCTGTGTACACGGAGC
>NW_011123887.1:0-514 GCF_000146605.3 Meleagris gallopavo
GCCCGCTGACTGCGCATCTTTGGATGCAGCCCAGGATACGGTTGGCTTTCTGGGCTGGAAGGGCCCATTGCTGGCTTGTGTCCAGCTCCCACCCACCAGTACTCCCAGGCCTTATGGAGCAGGACTACGCTCAGTCCTTTCATCCCCTAGCATGTTTTGGTGGTGGGTGTTCCCTCATCCCAGCTACTGACCCTGCACTTGGATTTGTGCCCACTGCTCAGCCTGTTGAGGTCTCTGTGGATGGCATCCCATCCCTCTGCTGTGTCACTGCACCCCACAGCTTGGTGTCCTTAGGGTGCACTCAACCCCACTGTTGATGTCCCTGATGAAGGGGAAACCCAGATGCTTGTACATAGTGAGCGTAGAAGCCCTTGGGAGCAGCCCTGCAGAGGACTCGGGGATCCTGGTGGACAAAGAGCTGGACATAAGCCAGTAGTGTGCACTTGCAGCCCAGAAGGCCAACTGTATCCTGGGCTGCATTCAAAGAGGAGCGACCAGCAGGGAGAGGGAGGTG
>NW_011123888.1:0-803 GCF_000146605.3 Meleagris gallopavo
ACGGCTCCTTTCTGTGACAGGTTCCTGGGGTTGGTCTGTTGGGGAATGGCTGCAAGAGCAGGGCGGCCATGAGAATATGTACGATCATAGCTGGAGCAGCGGCACAGAGTGCATCCCATGAGAAAATACTAGGAGTTAGATAGGAGTCAAACGTCCTTGGGGCAGCATGTAAACAGCTGTGCTCTGTGGATGTGTGGGGGCTGACAAGGAAACTGGCTTAGCAGCTGACTGAGCATTGGTTAAGGCTGAGCAGCCCACCTAGCAGCCAACATTGTGCACCAATAGTAAGCAAACACAGGTGTTTCGGAAACCTATGTAAACTCTATGTGTGCAACAATAAAGTGAAGCTTGATCACTCATATTGAGTACTGTCGTGCTTCCCCGCTCGAGAACAATCTAATTAGGACACTATCCGCGGCATGTTTCCAGTTGTCTTCAGCTTGCAAATTTTAATGGTGGAGGAAGACTGCATTCCGATGTTAGCCTGAAAAGAAGCCAGACTGCTGAGAGCAGAAGAACCAAACAGAAGCAGCTGCTGCCCCTGGCAAACAAAAGGACGCTATGGAGAGGAGAGAAACCCCAAGAAGGGTTTCCGAGGAAGAACGGGTAACTCCTCCACTGAACTGCAGCCGTGCGTGTCAACAAGACGTCGCTGAGCGACCTGCTGCCTCCCTACGGACCAACAAGACGTTGCTGGATCCCTGGTGGTGACTGTCCCCACTTTGTGAACTGTTTGCTAGGGTTCCTCTCTTTACTATCGCTAACTTCCCATCTTCCCGCGTTCCTCAGTAGCTCAGAATTTG
>NW_011123889.1:0-547 GCF_000146605.3 Meleagris gallopavo
ATACTCCCGGGGTGGGAGACACCCAACCCCCAGTTTCAACCATGTTTAGGTGACAGGAATAGTTTGTCCCCCAAAACCACCAATCATCACTCTGTTTCTATGAAATTTGTTTGGATCTCCATAAATGATTGCTGTTTCTGCTCCAGTGTCCACTAACGCCATAACTCTCTGAATATTTTTTCGGGACCAATAAATCGTTAATTCTACATAGGGCCTGCAGTCCTGTCTGGAGGCCCTAGGGGGACTAACATCCCCCATCACACCATGAACTGTGCTAGGGCCAATTCTTTTGCTTCCGATGGCTCAGGCATAGTGGCCTGAGACACTTGAGGCGGCTTTTTTTTTCCATTAGAAACAATTAAGTCTTCTAGGTTCCATGCTGTTGTTGGTATCCTCTCTATAATTCTTACCCTTGGTTTCTTAGGGTAGTTTTGGAATTTTTGATTGTCCTTTAGCTGTCTCCAAAGCTGGAGAAGGACATGGTTGGGCTGGTGGTCAATCTTAGCAAATTGGACCCCAGCTCGAATTAGGTCATTAAAAATTGTTT
>NW_011123890.1:0-761 GCF_000146605.3 Meleagris gallopavo
GGTGGTGGTAGTGATGGCGGGTCCCTCCGCAGCGGTGAGCTCCTCAGCTGGGACGGGCGCGGGCAGCTCGGCGCCGTCTTCTTGGCAGCGCCCTCCTCTTGCACCGTGCTGCCTGGAGGTGCCGGCGCTGCCTTGTTGGTGCCGCCGTCTTGGGGCTGGAGGGCAGTGGGGCCAGCGCTGGGTGAGGGTTGGGGCTGCACAGAGGGCGGCCGGCGCACCGGGCCCACCACAGTCACCCTCTGCCCCAGCGGGTGCACGGCCTGGATGCATTCACACAGGTGCACGTGCAGCTCGTTGGCAGTGCCCGCTTGCCTGCTGGCTCCTGCGCTGGCCCCAGGCAGCTTTGCTTGGCACGGCTGTTTGCGGCCTGTTCTCTCTCTTTTTTCCCTCTGCGGCAGCAGCTTCCTTTCTTGGCTGGGGCGCTGCTGGTGGGCTGCTCCTGCTGGGAGCTCTCCCCTTTCTGGAGGGTGCCAGCAGGCGCAGGGCGCTTGGCCCCCCGCTTGGTGCTGCCCCTGTTCTCTTTTCTGCCTGAGCCACCTGGCGCTGCCTTTGCTGCACCTCCTCGGTGGGCCGTGTGCTCTGGGCTGAGGGAGGTGTGCTGGCAGCCAAGGTGGTCGGCCGTGGGCTGAGCCGGGCACTGGCTGGTGGCACGGCAGGGTGCAGCTGCGACAACCCACACGGCAGCTCAGGCAGGAACCCGGGGGATGGTGGAAGCCCCCAGAAGGGGTCAGCGGGCGTCCCAGTGGCAGCCTGTGTGCTGA
>NW_011123891.1:0-720 GCF_000146605.3 Meleagris gallopavo
CTGAAATAGCACATGGAGATTTTGTCCTGAGTTTTAGAATAATCACTTCCTAAAGATCGTTATTCTTCCTGTGTTAAGTACTCTTTGGTCAGATAATTTCTGGTATATATGTAAAGATTGAGAGAAGAGGAAAAGTGAGTAGAAAAATTTATGGGGTTGGGAGGGTGGATGTGATATTAGCTGAAAGCAGGCAGAGGTCAAAGCTGACATTCTTGCTTCTTTGAGAGGATTTCAGTCTTAGCTGTGCTCTTATCAGAAGGAGGAATGCATATTGCTACTTGAAATTCTCAATTTCATAATGGGATAGAGGTGATACGGAAAAAATGTGACCTTAAGTTCATACTTCATATTTAAGGAAATATTCAATATCAGGTGTTTCTCTTACTGATTCCAAAATCTAATTAAGTTTTTCCTCTTCATTTTCTTGTTACCACCTCTAAAACAAATACATAAAAATAAATAAATAAATAAATAAATAAATAAATAAATAAATAAATTTATTTTAATTGAAGGAATGAGGTTTGTATGTAGCAGGAATCTTGTGATCCATAGGAAATTTGGAGCTTAAATTCTTGTTCAGTGTCTCATTATAACTATTTTATCAATTCACTGCATTTTGCAGATATTTTAATTAAGCTTGTCATATTTATTAAACACAGACTAGTAATTAATACTTGGAAAACAGATGAAATTGCTTTGGTAAAAGGCATTCAAATTCTT
>NW_011123892.1:0-679 GCF_000146605.3 Meleagris gallopavo
AGCACAGGCAGACTGCAGGAAGTAAAACAAGCTGCTTTTATCACATCATGCCTACTTTGTTCTATTTTCATGCCAGCCACATCCCTTGGATGGATACTTTCTCTGCATGGTCATCTAGTACAGGAAAATATATTTGATGCAGACATCAGCTCCAACAAGAAAAAATCTGGTAGGTATGAAACCCATAATATGTGTATTTTAGCGTCTTCCTTGGTAGCTTATGATTTAAATCTGGTTGTATCTGCTGCCATTCCAGGTCACCCTAACTAGACTCCCACTACTCAGTCTACTCACCCAATAGAATACAAATCCCATAGCCAGGTTTTTGTGAAATACTTGTGCACTTTCTCTTCAGCTGAAGAAACAGGTGAAACATAGTGGGCTGATAGGTAGATGTCATCAGATATCCTGCTGGAAATAACAAACACCCAGCTACCACAAAGTTCTCAGGCCCTGATTTAGAGTAGAGGGCCTCCATACTAGCTCAGACTGCAAGTCATCCAGTCAGGTCATGGGAAGTACTGTGGTGGAACTGAAGATGCTAGCCCAAATTTTACAACCTCTTGTCTTACTTGATACAATAGAGCCTCTTTGTGCCTTAACTGTGTTCATAGGCACCACAGGAAGGGCAAATATTCCCTCATCTCAAAAGTTAGACCTGAGATCCGCTTAACTCATT
>NW_011123893.1:0-641 GCF_000146605.3 Meleagris gallopavo
GAGGCCCTGGCACTGCTGCCCAACAGGCCGTGGGTGCCCCATCTCTGCAGGTGCGCTCGACTCAGCTCCCATTGCAGTGAGTGGAGACAAAGGGAGGGACGTGGCTGCTGACGCTCAAACGCGGTGGCACCGCAGGGCAGCGGTGCTTTCACCCTGGAAAGCCGCCAGACATCCACCTGCTGGCTGTCTCCCGTCACACATCCGCCTGTCACAGCAGCACAGGGGCCTCCGGTCCTGCTGCTGGGGACCGCAGGGCGCAGCCCGGCTCCGTCCTCTCCTGCGGGGACCGCCGGCCGTGTCCGGGATCACCCCGAGCTCCTCTGCTGCAGGCTGAGCCACCCCAGCTCTCCCGGAATCCCCGCCCCAGCCATTTCCCACACAGTGCTGAGGAGGGGAGGGGGATTTTTGGGGGGGAGGAACGGGGGCAGGTGGTTGCAGTCCTATGACGCGGCCATTTGCGGTGCCCCGTCCTTGCACTGAGGTGGGCACGGAGATGGGGGGTCCTCGGAGCTGCAGAATTGACCGCAGGCCAAAACACAGAAAAACGAACGCTGAACATTTAATCGTTTTACCATTCAGAGCAACAAAGAGAGAAATGACCGCGTTCCCAACCAGCTCCCAGCCTAACAGTCATTCCCCCC
>NW_011123894.1:0-488 GCF_000146605.3 Meleagris gallopavo
ACTGTATTTATAATATGTGCATACATGTATGAATTCTGTTCTTCTTCTACTGACCAGGGATAACTACCTGTGGGAAAACACTCCCAAGTCTGCCAACAGAGTGCTGTTCACAAGGTCCCATCCAAGCCCGCAGTTCAAGTGGACAATGCAGTTGTGACAACAGCAGCAGGTGAGCTGCTAAGGTGGAAACTCGACCTTTTCAATGTAACAGCTGGGTAACTTGTGTCTCCACTTCAATCATTTTGCCCTTCTTTTGGCTCTCCTTTTCATGTGAGTCAAAGTATTAGACTCTGAATGTGTGTCTGTGTCAAACGGAGGTAGGACAGAGATCAGGAGAAGAAGGAGATGCAGAGGATGGCTAAATTCCCAGCAGAATTAACTTCTGTTTCTAATGATCAGTGAGAAATTAGCCAGTAGCACACCTGAGGAACTGGCAATCGAGGTTTATCCAGCTAGCTTACCACAGGTGACAGCAGCAAGCAAGTACT
>NW_011123895.1:0-668 GCF_000146605.3 Meleagris gallopavo
CAGCAGATAAACAGCCCGTGAGGCTGCTTCACAATCAACAATGGCTATGAATTATCTTGTGCCTGAGGTGCCACCCCCTCCCCTAAAGCAAATTTTCAGTGAAAAGAAAAAGAAACCCTTAGAAACTTAGGGGCCATAGAGTCTGAAGGAAGCTGGATCCTTCCAGATGGAAGAGAAGTATTAAATAAGGCAGTTACAAGGGAAATGTTAATCATCCTACATCAAGGGAGTCAGTCACTGGGGAGCACAAGCCATGTGTGATGCGGTGCTACGAAAATACATAAGCATAGGGATATATACTCTGGCTAAACAGGTTTGCAGGGGATGTGTAGTATGTCAGAAAGTGAATAATAGGGCTAACAGAAAGCGACCTAAAGGAGGGAGGGGGCCGGGAATTCGACCATTTCAAAGTATTCAAGCAGATTTTACGGAACTTCCAAGTGTAGGAAAGGTCAAGTACTTGTTGGTGTTAGTAGACCATTTAACTGGGTGGGAGGAAGCATTTCCATCAGTGTCTGCTACTGCAAATACAGTAGCTAACGTGAGTTTGGAACACATAATCCCTAGGTATGGAGTAGTAGAATATATTGATTCGGACCAAGGGAGTGCTGTTTCCCCCGATATCGGAGATGGATGCTGAGATCCCTCCTGCATTCTCTATGGCCATA
>NW_011123896.1:0-475 GCF_000146605.3 Meleagris gallopavo
CAAAGTTCATCAGAGGATGAGGAACCACCATCTTTCTGTGAAGGCAAGGACATTACTTCTCCAGAACACACTGCTACCTAACCCAGCTTCACAGGTGAGGCATTAACATATCCTTCAGCAGTAACGTTCCAGGAACTCTTGGAACAGTTCTCTCCCTGATGGAGCTGCTGTATCTAGCTTAGACTTGAAGTCAGAAAAGAAACAAGGTTTAACTTTAGGAAGAAAATCCCCAGTAAGCAATTGGCTTCAGCAGACTTTCATTTGGAGGACTTAAATCACCTGAGCAACAGCCGTCAGTGGAACAAAACTGAGAGACTATGACCAGTTCTGAGGATATGGAAGATTATGACAGGATCAAAAGATGGTGAAAATACCTCAAGTGTCTTTAGGACACAGGAACACCATTCCAAGCTTGTCTCCAGAGTATTTCTTCTCTGCTTCCTGAACATGGAGCACAGCATCTCGTAATTTATTG
>NW_011123897.1:0-466 GCF_000146605.3 Meleagris gallopavo
TCCTGCCTGTGCACAGCAAGTCTTTATGTTACCAAGTGAAAAGATGTTGACAAGTTCTGTCTTGGCAGTGATATGATAGAATGAGCACCAAGTGATGCAACTTGACTTCTATTTGGTGTTCTATTAATTCTGACCTAGACAGCCTACAGAGCCTTTGAAGGATACAGTGAACCAAGGCTTTCAGTCCTCGCACCCAGATTGGCACATGTGGATAAGGGCATCTGTTCCTGTACGTGTATTTTCTGCTTGTGATGTCAGGCTGAGTGACAGCTCACAGCTGAGCTTGCGGTGAGCAAGACACACAAGAGCTGGAGATGCACTTCTGTGTGTCACTAAAACGTGGGCTTTGTGGCTGCCACGAGCAAAGAAACAGAGAGTTTGTGTGTTTTATTTCTGTGTTTGGCTGAGCGGTTAGAGCAGGGCAAGGAGGCAGATTGGGACGTGCTGCTTTCCAAATACTGTGCTG
>NW_011123898.1:0-498 GCF_000146605.3 Meleagris gallopavo
AGAAGCGCAGGCGAGAAGCGCAGGCAGAGAAGCGCAAGCGAAGCAGCGCAGGCAGAGAAGCGCAAGCGAAGCAGCGCAGGCAAAGAAGAGAGCATCAGGTGACCTTGCCGGGAGTTATATCTCCTCGTTGACCGCAAAGCCCCCTGGGGAAACGTAGCTGCTCTTCTCCTCTGGACAGGCACCCGGAACTTGAGCATCAGCAGTCAAACCCCCAGTGCATTGCATGATGTTATGATGTGGAATACCGATAATGAAAAATCATGAAACCATGACAGTGGAGCATAACACAGAACAGTGGCTTATAAAATACACTGTCCAATAACAGTGTCGGTGAAATTTTTCCAACTGTGTAGAAAAAGGCAGGAATGTA
Source organism: Meleagris gallopavo (assembly GCF_000146605.3). Taxonomy (NCBI): domain Eukaryota; kingdom Metazoa; phylum Chordata; class Aves; order Galliformes; family Phasianidae; genus Meleagris; species Meleagris gallopavo. The sequence goes on from NW_011123898.1 coordinate 371, forward strand.
ATCATCTACATTGAGAAAGACTAAACATACTGCAATCACTCCTTGTAGATATTCATCTAAGGTGCTCTTAAACAAATGTAATGAAGGACTTTCTACTAAGTTCCTAATCTGTTATGTTATCCAGTATA
>NW_011123899.1:0-752 GCF_000146605.3 Meleagris gallopavo
ATGGATTTGCTTGGAGACATAACTCAGCTCTGCAAATTTTAATGTGATGTTGCTAAAGCCAAAACTTCAGAGGAACCGTTTGCATTTCAACACCTTTCACGGTTCCTCAGTTTGATCAGAAGCATCCAGATGGAATTCTTGCCCGCTGTAATTAGGGGGCTGTGGGTGCTGCATGGACAGAAACTGAGAGTTGAAGGACTTCTTCTGCCTGGCTCTTGTAGAAACTTATTTCCTTGCATGCTCAAAATTGAGAGGTACAGAGACTTTTTGGGCTCTTGGGTTTCAGAGTTAGTTGCCCTTTATAGAATTCCATCATGACCTTGGAAATGTCATTTGGGACTGGATACCCAAAAGCTATCAAAATGGATGGAATTTAGCATCACATCCAAAGTGATCTTTCTTTTCCTGACCATACTTTCAAGGAAAAAAGTCATATCCAAAGGAAGAGGCATCTTAAACTCCTATCTGCAATGAAACATTTATCACTCCATCTCTTCAGTGGCAGGGTTGAGCACCTGTGACACGTTATGATGTGGTCTTCTATGAAGCCCATCCATTCCAAGAATGTAAGTCATCTTCTGCTCTAGGAATTTGTGTCCAGAATCCCTTTTTGGATTTTAATCCAGGGGCACAGTGGCACTTGCCTGTCTCACCGGAGCACAGAGAAGTTTGTTGATATGTCAACAGTTTAAAAGAGTTGTACTGCAAGCATATGAAGTGCTCAGCATGGATTGATCCAGCTGTTCATCAGT
>NW_011123900.1:0-392 GCF_000146605.3 Meleagris gallopavo
TCTAGTTAGGCTTTCTGTCCTTCCCTGGGACTGTTGCTGCATGTTGCTTGAGGTCTTAATCCCTGGGATTTACAGTTACCTTTCCTGTCCTGATTTGAAATGTGAACCCACAGTTCACCTAAGATCCGTTGCCATGAACACACAAATTTCCTAGTATTGTGGCCCATTTTGCAGACTGAAAGTAGTGTTAGACTCTCTTCAAATCTTGTTGCTTCTCCTTTCTTGATTACAACAGAGAGGGGGTCTCAGCCAAATGGCAAGATCTGTATGAAAGCAGTGAAAGAAGTCTGTTCTGAGGGAGCTCCTCTCCAGGCTGGAGTGCATCCTGGAACAGCAGGTCCCAGCTCAGGGAAACACCTTTCCCCGCAGTTGACATCCACTCTGTCTCCAAG
>NW_011123901.1:0-858 GCF_000146605.3 Meleagris gallopavo
CAAATTCTCCTATGAATGTCCTCGTGGCAACTGTTATAGTTGAGAAGCGAGCAGAGGTCATTAGGGGCAGTAAAAGGGTGAAAAGGGGAAAGGTGTTATCAGCATGATGTCAGGTTTGGAAGTAACATATGAAGCAAAGGAGAACTGCACCGGTTCTCCCTGGATGAGAAACGGCTGATATTCCTCATTATTTCTGCTGCGCTACGAGTGTCCTGATGGATGAAAAGCTTCACATGAGCCAGCAGTGTGCTCTGGCAGATTGGAAAGCAAACGGTATCCTGGGCTCCATCAGAAGAGGGCGGCCAGCAGGGACAGGGAGGTGATTGTCCCTCTCTACTCTGCCCTCGTGTCAACGGTTTACGGGCTGGTTCGGCCCGGTTCCGTGACTAGGAGGGCGGAGGGATCCGCGGATCCGCGCCCCCGGAAAAAGAAAATAGGGGACCCCGAAATAATTGAAAACAGAGGCAACAATCTGAGGTGAAACAAAGAAATTTACTAAATATGGTATCAGCAGAATTTTATAAGGAGAGAGAGTGTGAAATTGATGGTGGATCAGCCTCACCACAATGCTGAGATGAGAAGCGCAGGCAGAGAAGCGCAGGCAGAGAAGCGCAGGCGAAGCAGTGCAGGCAGAGAAGAGAGCATCAGGTGACCTTGCCGGGAGTTCTATCTCCTCGCTGACCGCAAAGCCCCCTGGGGAAATGAAGCTCTTCTTCTCCTCTGGACAGGCACCCGGAACTTGAGCATCAGCAGTCAAACCCCCAGTGCATTACATGATGTTATGATGTGGAATACTGATAACAAAAAATCATGAAACCATGACACTGGGGATCAGAATGGGAATGTGGGGGGAACTGA
>NW_011123902.1:0-588 GCF_000146605.3 Meleagris gallopavo
ACAGCCCTGTGTGAACCACAGCCCCACACGACCCTGTGACTCCCTGACCTGCCTGCCCCCACCACGCTGAGATCAGATGCCGTGTGGCCCCAGAACTCTGGGATCCCTGCCCCCACATCACCCCGGACCACATAACCCCACGTGACCCGTACCTCATGTCAGCCCATCTGTCCCTACCATCCCACCTGACCCCGTAACTGCGACCCAGAACCCCATAAAGCTGTGCTACTCCATAAGGCCACAACTCTGTGATTCTGCAGGACCCCCAGGTGACTCACAACCCCATGTCCTGACCCCATGTGGCCACAGAACCAGCTGTGCGTGGGGAAAAGGCATCCCCTCCTAGGGGTGGTGTTGCCCCAGAGCTGCCCCAAAGAGGCCATGGGGTGGGCTGCAGGCACATGTCTCCTTTTTGGAGAGCTGGGAAGTGGCCGAAGGGGGCCAGGAAAGTAAAGAAATACCTTGGCAAGGTTCTGTTGTTGGCAGCTTTAGTTTTTGGAAGAGGACGAGAAGAGAACAAACTGTCGTAAAGCAATCTGTTGCTTTGAATCACCAGACTGTGAGACCAAGCGTGGATGAGGTCCAGCA
>NW_011123903.1:0-505 GCF_000146605.3 Meleagris gallopavo
CCCAATGTAAATGTGTCTTTTATTTTTTTCAGCTGGGAACTGTTTTCTTCAGCGTGTCTGGTGTGATGTTTTGGTTCTAGGAGGAAAGCAGTGTTGATAACACACCAATGCTTATAGTTCCTGCTAAGCATGCTGCACAGGGCCAAGCCATTTTCGGCTAAGGATCCAAGGAGCTGGGAGGGAACAGAATTAGGACAGCTGACTTCAACTGGCCAAAGGGGTGCACTGTGACATCGTGCTTAGCCATCTTCTGGGTGAAACCAGAACCCTAAGCTCGTGTACCGACACATAACCCTCCTTTCTCTAATCTTACATTGATCAATCTGCACCTGAATGTCCACATTATGGAAATGTTTGAAGAGAGGATCATTCCGTTCAGGAATTATTTTTGTTCTTTTTGATTGTTTCCAAACTAATCAAAACTTTCTTCCAGTAATAGATACGTTGCCCAGTGTATTCCCTCTGGTCACAGAAAAATTTCAGGCTAGCACCCTGTTGAGGAAAA
>NW_011123904.1:0-866 GCF_000146605.3 Meleagris gallopavo
TGCAAAATTCATTGGTTGAGATAAAAAACTGTTTACTCCGACCAAAAAGGAATAGAGATTTAACAATAATGGTAACAACATTTATATGCTTACTGAATTAGTGACGCTCAACACTACTGTCCACCACTCTCTGACCAATGCTCCAAATTGGGAAGGATTTGTAGTCCCAATGGGTGTTTAGAAGTTTGAGGAGAACGAGGACGGATTTGGGGTTTAGAGTTGAGCATTAAGGTATTTGTTGTCACTGTGAAGTGTGTGGGGGCACACTGGAAAGGATTTGGGGATGTTAGACTGGGAGCATTTGCGATTCTGGTGGCTAAGACTGGTAAACAGGGGACTACCAGGCATGGTAGTCTGGAATCGTTTAGTTTCTGGAACCTAAGCATATTTTGGGGAGGTCTCATTATGGGTAGAGTGTGCCAGATAAGAGTTCTGATAAGATTTAGGGCTAGGAGATATGGGAAGGCTTAAATTTGAGGATTCCATAGGTGACATACAGGGGTCCCTATGCATGGCATCTGGGTGTTCCACTATGGCTTGGGGTGCCCGTGGGATCTGGGGTCTGTGCAGGAGGTTTGGGGATTCCCTGGAGTTTTGCACTGGCTGAGGTCCGTCTGGGCCCAATACGCTCAGTTTTTTGGGGTGCGCATCGGAAGTGGGGGTGTGTAGAGCTGGGAGGGCACCAGGAAGTCTGGGGGGATTTGATTTGGAATTCTCATAAAGTAGATTTTGCTTTTCCCATGGGCTTCGGGATTGCACATAAAGCTAACGTAGGCCATATGATGCTGAGAGTCTCCTGATGTCCATGTGGACAGGGTTTGGAGTTCACAGTGGGGTTTGCTGAAGACCCAAGGGGCAAGTCGGCT
>NW_011123905.1:0-546 GCF_000146605.3 Meleagris gallopavo
CTCTCCTGTAAGCAAGGAGAGCTGGGCTGTTCAGCCTCCTGGAGAAGTGAAGGCTCCAAGGGAACCTGGTAACAGCCTTTCAATACCTAAAGGAAAGAACAAGGGAAAATGGAGGTGAAATCTAAGGAAAATGTCTTGTACAGTGAGGGTGCTGAGGCAGCGGCAAAGGTTGCCAGAGACATGGTGGATGTGCTGGCCCTTTCAAGGTGAGCCTGGCTCAGACTCTGAGCAACTTGATCTAGCTGTGGATGGTCAGCATGGGGGAGTCGGATCACATCGCAAACCTACCTGCATACAAGCAGCGCACCAACATGGGGTGCATGATGTTCATTACCTGCTGGACACATCTCACACCACTGACTGGAGGAGCCCAGGCAATCCTTCAACTCCATCAGGCTGCAAAATGAAATCAGAAGAGACGCAGAACATAATTTACAAACACAACAAGGATGCACACAATGCCCTTAAAAAACACCGCATGGATGCGATTAGCACATAGCCCTATTAATGACAGCCATCCAGCTTCAGATCCTCCAAGAAAGCAGA
>NW_011123906.1:0-890 GCF_000146605.3 Meleagris gallopavo
AGTGAGACCACGCCTGGACTACTGAGTCTAATTCTAGACATGTAGTACAAGTGAGACGTGGACATGCAGGAAAGAATCCAATAGAGGGTCTCAAAGATGATGAAGGAACTGGAACATCTTTCCTATGAAGTGCTGCGGCAGCTAAAGCTGAAGAAGTGAAGCCTCGAGGGGGCTCTCAACAACGCGTACAAATACCCGAAGGGAGGATGTAACGAAGACAGAGCTGCTCTGTTTTCAGCGGTGCCCGGAGAAAAGAAAGGAGGCAATGGGCACAAACTGGAGCGCAGGAGGTTGCCTCCGAAGCACCTCTGAAGGCAGCACATCTGTGCTGTGCAGGTGACGGAGTACCGGGACAGGCTGCCCAGAGGCTGTGCAGTCTGCTCCTTGGAGATCTCCAAGAGCCGCCTGGCCGCGGACCTGGCACCCTGCTCTGGGCGTGCTGCCTGATGGACACAGAGCTGTGTGCCAGCACGTCATTCTGCGATCCTGATTCTTAGCGCACTCTCTGCGCTGTGACAGATATCCGCCGTGTAACTTTCCTCATCTCTGTTTTTTTTAACCTAGCGACTCTCCGAGTCAACCCCTGCGTTCCGCTTTCCCCAACTCCCAGCCGCCAGTCCGCCACCCGCACAAACACGCACCGCCTGCCGCGGCCCGACCTCCCACAAGATGGCGCCGCGGCTCCGCTGAGAGTCGGGCGGAAGCGGCGGAGGAAGCCCCGCTCGCGGTGCCGCGCTGCGTGCGTGCCGGAAGGGAGCGACGGAGCACCGGAGCACCGGGGCCGGTTCCTCTCGGTTCCCCACGCGGCCGGCTGCTCGGGCTGCCCGGGTGGGTACGCAGGCTGCGGCCGAGTCGTCTCCCTTACGCCGGGAATGCTGCGGGAGGGCCGG
>NW_011123907.1:0-839 GCF_000146605.3 Meleagris gallopavo
AATACAAGAACATCCCCCAAAATGGTGATGACAGCCTTCCCACACCCGCCCTGTGCAAACACGCACCTGCAGTTCTGCAGCCCCCAAACTCACCATTGATCCAAGAGAGCAAAACCCTGGATGTCCGTGATGTCCTTCGGCACATCCGAGCTGGTCACTGCTGCTGGGAAAAAAAAGCAAAAAAATCCCAAAGAGTCAATGCCAGCTCTCCCGTACCATGGTCACAGTAAGGGATCTCGGGTGAACGCTGGGTTCCCATTATAAAACAGGACAGGAAAGGAAACTGTAAATCCCAGGGATTAACATCCCATGCAACACGCAATGAGAACAGTCCCAGGAAAGAACAGGCAGAAAACCTAACTAGAAAGACAGTGCACCAAAGCCAGATGCCTGTTGTGTGTCTGTACCTCTCTTGGGTGCTGTGCCACACTCCGTGCTCCTCCCCTGGCTTTGCACATAGCTGCGCTTCAGAGGAAGGCCACTGGCATCAGCTTCTGACAGAAAGGAGACAAGAAAGACATGAAGAGCCTCTCTATGGAGGAAGATTTGAGCACTGCCAACCACAAACTTCTGGTCTTTAAGAGCAGTTTTGTCAATTTGCCTTTCTGCTGCTACAGCCTTGTGCCACTTCTGCAGTCAGCACAGAACTGCAGCGTCCTTTCCTCTCTCCTCCATCACACACAGCCCTGCGTGCAGCCCTGTTTAGAGGCGGTACCCACAGCACAGCTCACAAGAGCTTCTTACCTGCGGAGGCTTTCCGTTTCCCGCCTTGCCCCGCACCATTCCACAGATGTACAGGTTTTGTCCCTACAACAACAGATCATGTGTTGATTTCACAG
>NW_011123908.1:0-576 GCF_000146605.3 Meleagris gallopavo
CTGCCCTGCAGTGCACTCCTCCAGGCAAGGACTGCAGGCAGCTCCTTGAGCTCCCAGTGGAAGCAGTGCTTATTTTATTCTCAGGACCTGAGCACTCGCAAGCCATTACAGAATCACAGAATCACAGAATTGTAGGGGTTGGAAGGGACCTCTAGAGATCATCGAGACCAACCCCCCTGCCAAAGCAGGTTCCCTACACCAGGTCGCACAGGTAGGCGTCCAGGCGAGACTTGAATATCTCCAGAGAAGGAGACTCCACAACCTCCCTGGGCAGCCTGTTCCAGTGCTCCGTCACCCTCACCGTGAAGAAGTTCTTACGCACATTCGTGCGAAACTTCCTTTGCTGCAGCTGATGTCCGTTTCCCCTCGTCCTGTCTCCACGTACCACTGAAAAGAGACTGGCCTCACCGCTATGGCCGCCACTCCTCAGATATTTATAAACCTGGATCAGGTCCCCTCTCAGTCTTCTTTTCTCAAGGCTAAACAGACCCAGTTCACTTAGCCTTTCTTCATACGGGAGATGCTCCAGGCCCTTCACCATCTTTGTGGCCCTCCGCTGGACTCTTTCCAAGAGAT
>NW_011123909.1:0-431 GCF_000146605.3 Meleagris gallopavo
AAAATGGCTACTCACTAAAAATGATGCCTGCTAGAAGTTCTATGACCCAGAAAAAAAAAATTCGATTTTTTTTTTTTAAACAGAATAGTTAAAACAATACCTTTCAAGGGCCCCTCTGCTTTCTCGAACATATCGAAAAGCAAGTGTCATTTTAACCAAGCTAGAATAGGCCAGCAGATGATCCTTCTTGACAGTTCTCCAATTATTTTTATCAGACTCCAAGTCTTGTACTGATTCAAGGTATTCCTAAAGAATAAAGTTCATCAGAGAATGAGAAACCACCATCTTTCTATGAAGGCAAGAGCTTCTTCAGAACACATTGCTACATAATCCAGTTTCCCAGGTGAGACATTAACATATTCTCAATTCTGTAAGGCTTAAAGAAAATCCTAAGCATATCATTGGTTTCAGCAGACATTACATTTGAAGGA
>NW_011123910.1:0-371 GCF_000146605.3 Meleagris gallopavo
TTGAGTCGTTTTGAGACCTGGTCTAGAGTTACTGGTTGAGCTGATAATCCCCAGCTCTACTGGGTCAAATCTCTGCTGCTGTTTTGACTGCTGGTCCCTACAGTGGATGGAGTTTTGAACTGAGATGTCTGGGAATGGCTGCTAAGTCAGGAGGTAATTAGTAGGGCAGAGTGGCAACGGGACATTTCCTGCTTGAGAAGGGCCTGGTGTGGCTCTCATTCCTAGAGGAAATTTCTTCATCTGGAAGTGGTTGCAAATGAGGTGAAAATTTACTCTTTCTTCTTTTAAAAATAACAGTAATGCAGTATTTTTTATGTCCAAAAAACAAGCGCTGTTTGTGATGGTATCCAAGAAAGTAAGAGATTTGTAGG
>NW_011123911.1:0-386 GCF_000146605.3 Meleagris gallopavo
CTTTCTCTATGATTCTATGGTTTTCAGGTGCAAAGCAGGAAGAAGCTTGTTGTAGGCTTGCCAAGCACATCGGTCCTTTCCGAGAAAGCAGGCTTGTGCTGTACCCTTGCTGGCACAGATGCGCAGGGAATGAATGTCTACAACACGGGGCTGCCCGTGACCACTCCCCCAGCTCCTCTAATTTTTCCTCTTGTCTTTTTTTGCTTGGTTTCTTTATTCCTGGGTTCCCAAAGCTGCAGAGATTTCAAGCTCATCACGAGCAGATTTTAAGCAAACTCTTTCCGAAACTGAAGAAGCACATGGTATCTCTTTGTTATCAATCCTCCTTCACAAAGTCACACTTAATGCCAAAGCAAGTGCGTGATGCTCTGCCAAATGTATGCACA
>NW_011123912.1:0-676 GCF_000146605.3 Meleagris gallopavo
TGTAGGATGCTGCAGGTGCACGACCTGGCACCAACGCTGCAAACAGTGGGAAAACCCAGAAGAAATTGAATGAGATCCCTGAAGAACACGGGGCAAAACACTTCCAAAAGAGAAGGATCTTTCTCCTGGTCCTGTGCTCAGAACAAGGAGAATCCATAAAAACTATGACATCTGTAGAAGACTGAGTAGCTGAGTATCAAGAGTAAGTTTTAAGAGCTCACTGTGGGCTCTTAAGGAATGAGCACTGTGCATCTCACATAATCACAACTGGACAAAGGTGTGACACACCGTGTGGCACTGGTGACAAAATGAATCTGTGAACGTATGCAAGCTATTCTGAGGTAACAGAAAATATTTCCCAAGCATTACATGGGCACTGGGGACAAGAAAGTAGCAAGCAAAGCTTCTTTGAAGCCAGTGTATTACTGAAGCTCTCAAGCAGAGAGCTTTTACCCAGAGGCTAAATCTTTAGGAACTGGTTATGATGGCAAATAAGCTGGACCCTCTCAAGAAAACGCAGCAGCATTTAGATATTTGAGAAGCTTTCTATGTGGCACTCCTACTTACATTTCCCACTCTTCAGTATTTGCATAAATTATACGTGTCAGAATAGTAATTTCTTAGTTAATACATTATTTACATAAAACAAAGCGGAAACAAATTGATCTAATAGCCT
>NW_011123913.1:0-444 GCF_000146605.3 Meleagris gallopavo
CCCAGCACAAGAAGGATGTGGACCTCTTGAAGCAGATCCAACAGAGGGCCGTGAACATGATCTAAGGGCTGTGGCACCTCTCCTATGAAGAAAGGTTGAGAGACTTGGGCTTCTTTAGCTTGGAAAAGAGTAGGCTCCAGGAGACCTCACAGACCTTCTAGTACTTGAAAGGAGCTTACAAGCAGGAGGGAGACCAACTTTTTACATGACCTTATAATGATAGGACAAGGGGGAATGGTTTTAAACTAAAAGAGGGGAGATTTATGTTAGATATTAGGAAAAAATCTTTACTCAGAGAGTGGTGAGGCACTGGAACAGGTTGCCCAGAGAAGCTGTGAATGACCCATTCCCAGAGGCTTCCAGTCAAGGCCAGGTTGGATGGGGCCCTGAGCAGCCCTTCCATGGCAACACTGTCCACAGCAAGGGTTGAGCCTGATGATCTTT
>NW_011123913.1:2028-2736 GCF_000146605.3 Meleagris gallopavo
AGAAACAGGCCCAGGAGACTCTTGATGTTGATGACAACTTCCTGGTCTAAGGGAGACAAGGAGGAATGGTGCTCTCCTAGAGTGTTGCTTGTAAACAGAGAAAACTTTGTGGTTGAGGTGGCGATTGGTGTCTGTCTTGACCATAGTGATCATGGTATGGTTGAATTAAAAATCTTTGATGATAGGAAGAAAAGTGCCACCAAAACCTGAGCCCTGGATACAGGGAGAACAGGTTTTAGGCTATTCATGAAACTAGTTAGCAAGGTCCCCCGGGAAATTATTTTTGAAGGCATTGGAGTCTAACAGTGCTGGTTACTTTGTAAGTATCACTTCCAGAGAGGGTAGGAACAGGCAGTTCCAAAACATCAGAAGCCAACCAGGCAGAGCAGAAAGATGGCTTGGATGAACAAGGATTTTCTTCTAGAGCTCAGGCAGAGAAAGAAAGTGTACGGTCTCTGGAAACAAGGTCAGGCAACATGGGAAGACTACAGAAATACTGTTTGCCTTTGCACAGTGAAAAATTGTGTGGCCAAAGCTGTTAGAGCTGAAGCTGGCCAATACTGTGGGGGACAATAAAAAGATGTTTGTTTTTTTAAATTATGTTAACAACAAAAGTAGGATCAGAGAGAACAGCTGTTCATTACTTGGTGAGAATCATCACTTTACAAATAGGGATATAGACAAAGCAGATACATTTAATGCCTTCTT
>NW_011123914.1:0-858 GCF_000146605.3 Meleagris gallopavo
ATTTTCCCTATTGACTGAGGCATCTGTAAACCAAATGTTTTCTATTGGTATGCCTCAGTAAGGTACATTTCAATTGGTGAAGGCTTAAAAGTAGCTGTAATGCTAAAGATACGTGTTTATATGCATCTAAAATTTGAAAGCTTTACTATGTCTTTCATCTAATTTCTGGATGGTGTGTTTTTGTGCAATTCCTTCTTGGGGAGCAGTCCCCTTCAGGATTATTTCCATTCTGATTTGTACAGGCTGTTCCTGATATATTTTCTCAACTTGCTTAACTGCTCAGACTAAAGATAGAAATCTTTTTCCCATTCAGAATGTTGTTGTTCTGTTTCTTTAAATGTGATTGAACAAAACAGTCAAGACCTTTTTGGCCCTCTGGGGCCAGTTTGGAACAGTAAGTAGCATGTTCAACAAAAACCCCATTCAGCTATAGCAGTGTTGAAGGGATGTGTTGGCCTAGTGACTGATACATTTTTAACTCTTCAGTTAGAGTTTTAACTGCCTCTCTATGTTCTAATTTCCACTCCCATGGCTTGCCTTTCCGTAGGAGTGAGTATAATAGACAGTAAATGATAGAAAATCCAGGTACGTTTCCTCTAATACCCTAAAGTTCCCATTAACTGTTGTAATTCCTTCCTTGATTGAGCTCTACAATTTTCCATAAAGTATCTGGAGGAATCACTGCATTAGTATTAACCAAATGTCTAAAATTTTTACTTCTTTACTTGGTCCCTTACATTTTCCAGGTAGAATCTCAATTCCTGCTTTGTCTAGTGTTTGCCATACTACTGCTGCCACTTCGAAGTCCCTTCTGTTTGAATATCATCTATATATCATTCTGAGGAAGTGAGATTGTCT
>NW_011123915.1:0-550 GCF_000146605.3 Meleagris gallopavo
TAGAAAGAACTTACACGCACACAAAACAGCTCACAACCAAAATATCACAACAAATAACTGAACTGCTAGGAAAATGTGGGTGCTCCTAAATGTTTGTGGCTTCCACGCATCAGCAAACAGAACAGAGCAGACTGATGGAGAATTTTCTTTTCACACAAGAGAAATGGACGAGCAAGACACGAATAAGAGGCAGCAGTCTGAGTGACAGCTGGGCACAGACAAGTTCCCTTGTTGCTGCTGGTGGCCTCAGCCCATGTCCAGGAGGAGCAGCCAGGAGATGTGCTGAGCTGGGAATCAGACCTGCTGCAATCTTGAGGCTGAAAGCAAGAGTTTAGATGGTGCACCATTGCGCTGTGTTTCTCTGGGAGAAGAGGTATTAAATTCAAATTAGATTCCCTAATAGAACGCATGAACCACCTGAAATTCATCGTAACAAAACTTCAAAAGCAACACAGATGAAATGTCTTTGGATCAAAGGTTTATTTCTAATGACACAGCACTGGAAAACAGAAGTTACAGATGACTTTTTGATACAGGATACATTACATAT
>NW_011123916.1:0-670 GCF_000146605.3 Meleagris gallopavo
TAGGCCCTTGAAATGGTCAAAGTTGGATCTCCTGAAGTCCAGGACTGCTGTGCTAATGATTGCTGCGTTTCTTGGATGCAAGATCCTGAACTCAGCTGTCTCACGGTTGAGGCATGCAAGGCTGTCTGTAAACAAGAGGATTACTTTGTATTTTGCAGTTAGGTTAAATGCAGTTTAGCTTCTGTATTCTTACCTGGAAGCTTATCCAACTGGCACTTTGTTAAATGGAAGATGGCATTGTCACAAGTTCAAGACATTTGGGACTACAAACCTCCCCAGCTCATTTGACAAGCGTCCAGACTGCACCAATAATTCAGGATGTTGAGTAGTCGGAGACAAACATCAGTGAGATTTGTGGCCTCTAGAAGCTTCTGTCATTCTGCATCAGTTTCCCTCGCCCGTGGCATTATGCAAGATCACTGAGGCACTTCTGTGGGCACCGGATTACAAGAGTGGAAGGTGAAACTTTCTGTAATGTTTGCTGCAGATGTTACAGAAAGGAGTCCTGTGTGTTCTAGGTTGAAGAGGAAAGTGGAGAAGTGTCTTTTCTTTTTTCTCTCTCTGCCTTTTACATCCACAACCTCTGTTCATTTCTCAAGCTGTTTTACCTTCCTGTCTTCTCTGATCTGTCTGTATGACAGTTACAGTATTTGTGTATTTGTGACATGAC
>NW_011123917.1:0-770 GCF_000146605.3 Meleagris gallopavo
AAAAAAAAAAAAAGACAGGTGCCTGCATCAGATGTCCGTGGCTGAGAGGCTCTTCCAGAAGAAGAAGAAGGCAGCAGCACCTTATGCTCACACTGCAGTACAGATGCTACAGGAGCAGAAACAAACCGGGCAGCTCTGGGTTCCTCCCGGGAAGGCAGAACTGCACAGAGATGCACCAAAGGAGCACTGAACTACTGAACTGGGAATTGGTACAAAACACAGCAGCGTCACTTTAAAATGCACGTCGTGTTTTTGTTGTCAGGGCTATTACAGCCCAAAGGTTGCCATAAAGTTCATGTAAAGGAGGATAAAACACAGATGTTCCATACACAAAAGCAAAGAGGAAAGGTGTGAGGGTGTTTCCCCAGTGAGAAGTAAGATTTCAGAAAAGGACACCGACAGAGAACCCAGAGGGATATTGAGGCAAATGTAACAGTAACTGCTACAAACCAATGGTACAGAGAGAGAATTCACTGCCAGGAGTAGCTCACAGTCCAGTGATAAAAATTCTCAGCACTGGCTGCAAGGTTGTGTTTTAATTAAAAACAGTATTTAAAAACAGTCTGGAAGTTTTGAGCTAACTATTACAAACATTACTGGGGGGGGATTGCCAAATGCTGCTGCAAACGATGTGGGGGCAGAAGAGCCCTGGCACGGGAGGTATCTTTATGCCAATCTGCACACCTGCACAGCAGGCCCTGCTGCCCCTGCTTCACCCCTCCGTGGGAACTGCCCCTGCTGGAGTCTCTTCTGGCCGCAGTGAGCCAGGG
>NW_011123918.1:0-871 GCF_000146605.3 Meleagris gallopavo
AGAACATAACTGTTGTTAGAACAAAGTATTTCTGGTGTGATCTGAAGCATTTTGTAACTCTTGTGAGCAATTTCCCTTCCAGCATTGTCTTGTGCTGAAAATTCTCCAATAATACCATGGTACTAGTTACTGGTTGTAGAAATAACTACACTCTTAATAATTAAACAGTCTTCAAGCAGCTTGCATTTGGGTGTTCTTAATTGTGCAGTATAACTGCAAGTGATTTGTAAAGAGAAGATGTTTCCTAGAGGAAGCTGAACGTACTAAGTATGCCTTTGGGCTGTATCTACGCAGTCCCAAATACAAAGTGCTCGTGGAACATTTACTGTAACCATAGTTCTGTAACTGCTCTTCCCAGCTGGGGTGTTTGACCTTCCTTTTGGTGAAGTGATGAAACCCTGCTGGTCTCTGTTTGTGCTTCTAGGCACCTGGAAGTTGTTAGGAAAAGAAGAATTGTCTCCAGCTCTTCTCGGTGATGTTAGTAACAGCTTGAATGTTATCCTCCACTGTTATCCTCATAGAATGGGAGTGATACTACATTTCTTCAGAGGCTGCTGACAAGTGGTGTCTCTCAGGGGTCCATCTTGGCACCTTGCACATCTTTATCAGTGACAGAGAGAGTGGAACCAGAGTGCACCTTCAGAAAGTGTGCAGGCAGCCCCACCTGAGAGGTGCGGTGGATAAAACAGGAGGGAGGGATGTCTCATCCCTGGTTTCTTATTCAAGGCTGGGTTGAATGAGGCCCTGGACAGTTTGATCTGGTGAGTTGCAACTTTGCAACTCGGAGCTGGATGGTCTTTAAGGTCCCTTCCAACTCAAGCCATTCTGTGATTCTCTGGAACTGTGCTTGTCCTCCTTGTCTCTCACTTGT
>NW_011123919.1:0-2044 GCF_000146605.3 Meleagris gallopavo
CCTAACCCTACCCTAACCCAAAACCTAACCCTACCCTACCCCTAGAGATCCAAAGGGTTGAACACGCTACTGAATCTAAACTGACAGGAAGTCGTCGTTGGCACATTGCACAGACATTCCATCTGCACTGGGGAGACCTGAAGATGGGGAAAGGAAAAGAACCCAGTGATAGCAACCTGAGCACGAGGGACATCCGACACTAAGCCCAGAGCACCTCAGCGAGCGTGTTAAACAGGGCACGTCAGGGATAAACGGCACCTAGGCACAGTGACCAAGCGTTGGATATTGGCATCCACCTCCGGCTGCGGTTTACTGCTGTGTCCACAACTACATTGCTTGAAGTACTGACACCAATAGCAAGGGCCACACTTCCACGCTGCAAGCGTTTGGTAACACGACAACAAAAGCAGAGACTGCCTTCCGGTAGGGATAACAATGTCACTTACCCAGCTCAAGGGATGATCAGGGCACTGCCAATGCAGCAACTCAGGGGGGGCCACACATCGGAGAAAAGCAGACGTCTGAAGTGGCCCGTTCTCTGCAAGCGAGAAACGCGAGACCGCTGCTGACGGCTGAAAGCGGCGTTCGTGGATGAACGCGATTTCTCGGCCAGCTACGGAAAAGTCTCCGGAGCGGTTCAGCGCGAATGCCGCTTTCTACGCGTGAGAGCGAAGGAGTGCGATTCCGATGCAGACAAGTGCGAATTCAGCCTCCTGCACTACCTGCGAGAGGGGGTTTTTTTCTCCGAAGTCCTGAAAGGATCACTCACCACTTTTCTGTCACGTGCTCCCTGAAAGCACTACATCTGTCACTCCTCGGACTTGCAAATGCCTTATTAGAGCTTGTTTTCCCTTTCACTCTTTTCCTGTCTGAATGCAGATATGTAGCGGTGGAAAACCTCACTAGAATGAATTGTGGCTCGAAATAAAGGCAGAGACATAGTATTCGGAGCTAGTCAGGTGCATTCTGCACGTAGCCAAGGCTAAGTGCAAACCGCTCCTTTCCGATGTGCGCACAGGAGCCCGCTCACTCGTCGGAGAAAAGCAGCCGGCTGAAGTGGCCCATTCTCGGCAAGCGACAACACGAGACCGCTGCTGACGGCTGAAAGCCGCATTCGGGGTGAAATGCGATTTCTCGGCCATGTACGGCCAAGTCTCCGGAGCGGTTCAGCGCGAATGCCGCATTCTGCGCGTGAGAGCGAAGGAGTGCGATTCCGATGCCGACAACTGCGAATTCAGCCTCCTGCACTACCTGCGAGTGGAGGGAGTTTTTTCTCCGAAGTCCAGAAATGATTACTCCACACTGTCCGAAACTCTCTCCCTGAGAGCACTACGGTTGTCGCTCCTCAAACTTGCACTTGCCTTTTTAGAGCGTGTTTTCCCTTCCACTCTTTTCCTGTCTGAAAGCAAGTGTGTAGCAGAGAAAAACTTCACTAGTATGAATTGTGGCTTGAAATAAAGGCAGAGACATAGTATTCAGAGGTAGGCGTAGTGCATTCTGTATGTAGCCAAGGCGAAGTGCAAACCGCTCTTTTCCGATGCGCGCACAGGAGCCCGCTCACACATCGGAGGAAAGCAGCCGGCTGAAGTGGCCCGTTCTCGGCAAGCGACTAACACGAGACCGCTGCTGATGGCTGAAAGCCGCATTAGTGGAGAAGCGCGATTTCTCGGCCATATACGGCCAAGTCTCCGGAGCGGTTCAGCGCGAATGCCGCTTTCTACGCGTGAGAGCGAAGGAGTGCTATTCCGATGCCGACAAGTGCGTATTCAGCCTCCTGCACTACCTGCGAGTGCGGGGCTTTTCTCCGAAGTCCTGAAAGGATAGCTCCCCACTTTTTGTCACGCTCTCCCTGAGAGCAATACAGCTGTCTCTCCTCGGACTTGCAAATGCCTTATTAGAGCTTGTTTTCCCTTTCACTCTTTTCCTGTCTGAATGCAGATGTGTAGCAGTGGAAAACCTGTCTAGCATGAATTGTGGCTCGAAATAAAGGCAGAGACATAGTATTCGGAGCTAGTCAGGTGCATTCTGCACGTAGGCAAGCTAA
>NW_011123920.1:0-484 GCF_000146605.3 Meleagris gallopavo
TTTGCAGATTCAAAATCAAGCCTAGAATGCCAGACCTGAAGACTTTTCAGGAAATACGACAATGAAAGATAACATTAAATAAGTAAATAACCCAATGCAGCCACGTTATTTAAATTGGCCTTGAAAGCTACCAGTGTCTAACTGCTGTTATTTTAGAGTTGTGCCCCTCCCTAGCAGCCACCAATTTACTCAGCCAGCCATTACAAACCTTAATTTTTCATAACTATGCAAGGGCTCATCCAAAAGGAATGCCTCCTATTTTATAATGCTGGCCACAGCGTCACAGGTGGACACAGCAGAGGTTGAACCTTCCTGCCAGCGCTCAGTTCATTTTGTAGCCAGGCGACAGATGGCAGCAGAGGGCCAGGAGGACAGCACAGCACCTGACGTGGAGGTGCACACGGAGCACAGGGCTGTCACTGAACTCCTCCGCACTGAACAGAGCATTTATGAAGACCAACACGTGGATGTGAGCGCAGTGAGG
>NW_011123921.1:0-751 GCF_000146605.3 Meleagris gallopavo
CCCCTCGGTCTCTAGCCCATTTATGTGTCGCATCTCTCCCTTGGTGACCCGAGGTCTCATGGGCCCATCGAGCTAAAAATAATTCACCCTTGTTCTGCCAGTCCAGGTCTATTTGGGCCACCTCAATTTTGGCAGCTTGGTCTACCTGATGGTTATTTTGCTGTTCTTCTGTAGCCCGACTCTTGGGCACATGAGCATCTACATGGCGCACCTTTACAACCATATTCTTTGTTCGGGCGGCAATATCTTTCCACAGCTCAGCAGCCCAAATAGATTTACTCTTTCTTTGCCAGTTATTTTGCTCCCACTGCTGTAACCATCCCTATAGAGCATTTGCCACCATCCATGAGTCAGTGTAAAGATAAAGCATTGGCCACCTCTCCCGTTCAGCAACATCCAAGGCCAGCTGGACAGCCTTGACCTCTGCAAATTGGCTCGATTCTCCTTTTCCTTCAGTGGCCTCTGCAACTTGTCGTGTGGGGCTCCACACAGCAGCTTTCCATCTGCGATGCTTTCCCACAATACGACATGATCCATCTGTGAACAGAGCATATTTCTTTTTCATTTTCTTGGTAGTTCATTGTATGGTGGGGCCTCTTTTTGCACATGCTACTTCTCCTGGTGATGTTCCAAACTTTTTGCCTTTCAGGCCAGTCCATGATCACCTCTAGGATTCCTGGACGGTTGAGATTCCCCATCCGCGCTCGCTGCGTAATCAGCGCAATCCACTTACTCCAAGTGGCATCGGTAG
>NW_011123922.1:0-468 GCF_000146605.3 Meleagris gallopavo
TGTTTGTCGCTTGCCGAGAACGGGCCACTTCAGCCGGCTGCTTTTCTCCGATGTGTGAGTGGGCTCCTGTGTGCACATCGGAAAGGAGCGGTTTGCACTTAGTTTGCCTACGTGCAGAATGCACTCGTCTAGCTCCGAATACTATGTCTCTGCCTTTATTTCGAGACACAATTCATTCTAGTGAAGTTTTCCACTGCTACACATCTGCATTCAGAGACGAAAAGATTGGAAGGGAAAACCCTCTCCAATAAGGCATATGCAAGTCCGAGGAGCGACAGCTGTATTGCTCTCAGGGAGAGCGTGAAAAAAGGGGGAGCTATCCTTTCAGGACTTCGGAGAAAAACCCCGCACTCGGAGGTAGTGCAGGAGGCTGAAATCGCACTTGTCGGCATCGGAATCGCACTCCTTCGCTCTCACGCGTTGAAAGCGGCATTCGCTTTGAACCGCTCCGGAGACTTGGCCGTACAT
>NW_011123923.1:0-636 GCF_000146605.3 Meleagris gallopavo
CAGACTCAAGATATGCATATGGAGTGGTACACACTTCTGGAAAAATTTGGGAAAAAAGAGGTTTAATAAACAGTAAAGGGAAGGAACTGGCTCATGAGGAGTTAATCAGACAGGTTTTGGAAAGCCTGTTATTACCTGAGGAAATTGCTGCAGTGCATGTAAAGGGAAACCAAAAAGGAAACTCTCTAGTAGAATGGGGAAACAGAGTCTCTGATAACAAAGCTACAGAAGCTGCCTTGCGATCAGAAATGAAAATGAAACTTTTTGTTGTGCCTGAAGTAAAACCTCCATCTGGAAAGCAAATATTCAAGAAAGAAGAGATAGCAGCCTTCAAGGAATTAGAGGCAAAGGAATCAGGAGGACAGTGGACTCTCCATGATGGTAGGGAAATTATGAATAAACAAATAATGAGAGAAATTTTAACTATTCCACACCAAAGGAGTCATTGTGAGGTCCAGGCAATGTATGATGCTGTATTAAAAAAGTATATATGTGTACAACTGTACACTACAGACTAAAAAAATACGTAAAATCTGTATAACATGTCAACAAATAAATAAGAAGGTCTACAGAAAACAACCTTCGGGTAGGACAAGAACCAGGATTTCAACATTTACCAGAGCATCTAAGTAGACT
>NW_011123924.1:0-481 GCF_000146605.3 Meleagris gallopavo
CAGCCCTACGGGTCAGCTCCAGAGAGCAGGGGCAGTGCTGCCAGCAGACAGCAACGCCAACTCCAAAATCCTGCTGCTGCAGACACAGTCCTGCTGTGTTCTGCTGTCCTACTGATACACTATTACAGCCTGCACTAGAATAGTTACTGAACTGGCTCAAGTACATGTACAAATATTATTCTATAATGTTATGATTTTTTTCCCTGGGAAAGGGGCAAGAATTGTAGACAGTCTAAATATTTATCATTCTTCAGAGTGGAAAAGCTAAATTGAAGGCCTGAAATTAGTTCCAAACATTAACAAAATACAAGAGATGTATTCAGTATAGGACAGATGTTAATGACTAAATAAATTACTTTTTGCAATGCATCCTGCAGCAGAATTAACTTCATCTCACCCGTGGGAAGGGGGCAGGGGGAAGGTCAGCCAGACAGGGATCGGGGATCTGGAGTCCTCTGCTTTCTTCTTCTACTGTTTGTTT
>NW_011123925.1:0-577 GCF_000146605.3 Meleagris gallopavo
CTTGAGGAGATCTGAGGAAATGTTAAGAGAACTGTCACTCTTGAGGTACCAAGGAGGGAAAAGAATTATAGAGGCAAGCCAGATTATAAACTGGAGGGATGTTATTGGTTGCTTTAGGTGGATGATTGAGAGACATCAAGAGGAGATATCATGTTTTGATCCTTCTTCTCCAGACACCTGGGGATCACATAAGATCCTTCCATACGAGAGGAATAATTGCTGAAAAAGATTACTTGATACATATTTCTAAGGCCATCATTACACTCTTCAGTTTATCTTATGAGGAACTGGATTGGTGCCATATTAAGGCCAAAGCACTGTGCAATCTTTTCCCACTAGGACCCAAGAGCAAGGAAAGCCTTTATCACCAATCACAGAGAAAGTGGCTCGGCCAGATCCCTCCAGACCTAAAAATCATTAACATTGGCTCCTGCCTCTTTACACATGCTCAGTGATTTTGGTGTTGGTTGGTAGTCTCGTGACCCTCGGGGAATGAAGTTAGCAGTATTCATGACCTCATTCCTCTTGTTTTTCCAAATTGGAAGTTTCCATAGCTCATTTGCAACAATGAGCAACT
>NW_011123926.1:0-777 GCF_000146605.3 Meleagris gallopavo
AATGTGGTCTCCCCAGAGCCCTTCTCTTCTCCAGGTTGAATAATCCCAACTCCCTCTGCCTTTCTTCAAGGGAGAAGTGTTTCTTCCTTTGATCATCTTTATGACCTTCCTCTTGACCTGCTCCAACACCTCCCTGTCTTTCTTGTGCTGAAGGCCGTAGACCTGAATGCAGTACTCCAGACAGGGTCTCACAAGGGCGGAGTAGAGGGGGACAATTAGCTCCCTCGCCCTGCTGTCCATGCCTCTTTTGATGCAGCCCAGGATACAGCTGGCCTTCCAGGCTGCAAGCACACACTGCTGGCTCACGTCCAGTTTCTTGACAACCAGAACCCTCAAGTCCTCATCCGCAGGGCTGTTCTCAATATCTATGTGTATGTATACAAGCAGAATTTTAAAGAGTTTCAGCTACCAACAACTGCCTTATTAAACTTGTTATAACATGAAAATGTATCTGAAGATATTTTCAACATTCCTTATTGCCTGTTATTTACCACTGATTTACTCTTTACTGTTTTCCCAGCTACTGCGCATGAAAATAGTAACCAATACTAAAATCAAGAAACCAGTTTCCTGTATGCAACAAAACTTTGAGAGAAAGATGTTGTCTAACAAAGACGGTGTTGTGGGTAAGGAATGAAAATTTCAAACTCATTGAGTGAGGGGACTCTCCTAATCCCAGCCAGGCTGCTGCTGAGATATCTGACTTCTACCCTGCTGTGTTTCTCTTTTTATGTGTATGAAAGAAATTATGTTTGTGTCCAGTCTAGGTAACCCAGT
>NW_011123927.1:0-581 GCF_000146605.3 Meleagris gallopavo
AAACAGCTTCACGCTGCTCTCCTTCACTCCCTTCCTAACTGTGAGCACACGGATAGGAGGAAGGATGGGGTTGCAGGTTGACCTCTGCTGAGGTGAGTGAGGGCTGACCGTGTTGCTCCGTGGTAGATTTGTTCATGTTCAGTGCTCACAGGAAACTCACACAACACTGAAGGCCTTGTAAAAGGCTGGCAGGTGATGTCATTTGCTCTTCCTTTTCCCACTGATGCTGTCACTTCACTGTAGAAGGCCACCAAATTGAGCAGGCTGCATGTCTCTGTTTCCACTGTTTCTGCATTTCCTTCTTGTTGCCATCTTTTCCTCAAAGCAAAAGAATTTGGAGGTAACCACCTACAGTTACGTGAGCGACTTCAGCATCTATTTCTGATCATGGCAGTAACTTCAGAGGTCACACTTAATTTAAGGTGCCTGTTCTAATTCTGACCAAGGTTGTAGTTGCAGCTGACTTCCCAAGGCTGCAGTACGTGGTGATGACACAGCCTTGGGCTTCTGCATTTGTGCTAATCCCACGCTTCCTTTCTCTGTCTCGCAGGTCAGCTCGTGCTGGAAGCAGATGGTATCCC
>NW_011123928.1:0-686 GCF_000146605.3 Meleagris gallopavo
ATGGTGGCCAGCTTTGACATTTCGGCCCATTAACCATAACACTTTCTGCCTCCTGAAATCCCATAACCTGAGCAGCCATGCAGGTATACTCTCTCTCGGCCTCTGCCAAAATCGCTGCACCAGGTCCATTAGTAGGAGTGTATGGTCTGGCTGTCACATGCAAATACGTTTCGGCAGGGGGCCATTGGTCAGGGGGCACCCCTGCCGGTCTATCTTGCACCTTTTTCGTTTTTTGAGTTATAATAGGACGGAGTTGCAGGGGATCCGCCATGACTGGAACCTCTAGGTCTGATTTGGAACTCCCGTTTTCCTCTTGAACCAGGTCCGCTACTTCAGAGATATGACTATCGTCTATTGAAATACTACGGACCTGGCCTAGGGACTGTAAAACTGGTTTTTTCCCATCAATACATTAAGTTCTTGCTCCAATTTGTCAATCCGAGCTTTTAGGAGCTGATTTTCATTTTCTAAATTACCTGATCTTGTCTCTGCTTGATTTAAAGCATTCAGCAGTGGCCATGCCACTGTGGATGCAGCTAATTGCCTTTCCTTCGTAGTTAAGACATCTTTGTCCAGTCCCTGAAAGTATTCTGTTAAGCGTACTGGGGAAATACTCCCAAAGGACGCAGGGGACCCCATTTCTCAATTACAGTTGCCAGTTGATAAGAGGAGATCCCAGAAACCCT
>NW_011123929.1:0-516 GCF_000146605.3 Meleagris gallopavo
CCAGCGTCCAGGATTTCTGCCTAGCAAGGAGTCGTCGGCCTCCAGTCACACACAAGGAGAAGCCTGAGCCTGTGGCCTCGTCACCTCCTCTCTCTCCAGGCCCGGCTAGCCGTATTTCAATCTCGTACTAGACCGGCCCTGGCCCTGAAGAGACGCATCCTGAAGGAACGCAGCGTCTCCACCTCTTGCCACAGATCAACTCCTGCCTCTGGCGAGTCCTCTGCGCTTGGGACGCAGCACAAGCCCTTCCCTTCCAGTTGCCTTAGTTCCTCTGCACTGTCCGTGACGGGACACGCACGGCCATGCCAGAAAACCGGACGACTCAGTCAGCTGCCTTTGGTGCCACCTCCCAGGAAGCATTCCAGCCGATTCTGCTGTCCTGCGGGCCTTCTCGCTCAAGCCCTTATCATTTCTTTTGCTTTCCTTCTTGGCTTTCTTCCTCAGCCGAGCAGCACTTGCCTTGGGTTTCTGCACTGTCTCCCAGTCTCAGTCTCCAGGACTGCGCGAGTCCTACAA
>NW_011123930.1:0-624 GCF_000146605.3 Meleagris gallopavo
TGGCCTAATAAGCAATGGAAATTATCCAAACTGGGGATAAGTGCATGGAAGTGAGTCAAAGGTTTCAGTGATGAAGCTGGTGTGGAAAAAAGAGGAAGAAGTAGGTGGGCACTCGATTACCGTGAATACCACTGAGCATATCCAAAGGGATATGCACATATCTTTGAGACCTTGAAAAAGAATGAATGTATATACCAGTGTACTGCATATGTATGTCTTAACTGTATAAATGTAGAACCTGAGCTCTGAAAGGGTATGCTTGCTTGTCAAGTTGCCCGACGTGCATCATGAGGAATAAAAGGAATATTGCTTTCTAACACCACATAGGAGTTAGAGAGTTTTCTTCCTGGATTTCGGATGACAATTTTTAGCAACCCAGATGGGACAATGAGACTGAAATCTCACGGACCGAAGGACTGGAGGGGCCTCTGTTCAGCGCACATACTGAGTGATTCTCTGGGAGCTCCCCCAAATCCCAGCTCCATCAGGACCAGCCACAAGTTCCCTGGAATATGGTAAGGCATTCCTTTTTATTGCCTCCGGTAAAGCGTGATAGAAGTCTGTATCACGTACAGAGAGCAAGGGTAAGGAGATCCCCAAGTGGGTACCCCACACACGAGCGGG
>NW_011123932.1:0-648 GCF_000146605.3 Meleagris gallopavo
GTTGGTGGGAATGACCCCTCCCTGACCCGTCAGAGGGTGCAGGTTGAGGTGCCGCTTGTAGCTGGGGCGACCTCCCCGCTCGGTGGGTCGAGGTTGTTCCGTGGGTTCCCAAAGAGGTGGTGTTGTGCTGCAGCCGGGCGGGCCAGCCTGTAGCTCAGGCGTTGGTGGGAGCCGCGTGCTCCGTGGGGCTTCTTGGCGATGGTGAGGTGTTGGGCACCGTCCTGTAGACAGGGCTGTGTGTGCCCCCTGCGTTTGGTGAGCTGTGTTCTGAGAGAAGACCCCCTGTAGTCAGGCGGGTGTGTGACCGCGGCCTTTCAGAGGCACGGGCTGAGAGATGTGAGGTTGGGCTTGCACCCTCCCTGCAAGTGGGGCTGGGATCCCGATCGTGGCCTTTGGCCGTGCCGCCCCGCTGCCTGGCTGCTGAGTGTCGTTCCTGCTGCTGGGGGGAAACCGAGCTCTGTGGCTCCGTGGGTGTCGTCGCCCCGCCTGTAATCAGGGTCTGGGTGCGGGAGCCTTTGTGCTCTGCTGGCAGCCTGTGTGGGGCAACCGCCCCGTTAGTGGGGTATGGGTCAAGGTGCCCCAGAGTGGGAGAGAAGGAGCCTCCCTCTGCCCCACGGGACCGAGGCTGCCCTGTAAGTCAGGGATTGG
>NW_011123933.1:0-470 GCF_000146605.3 Meleagris gallopavo
AAACGTGCAACTCGAGCACAAGCAGGTTATTTAAGTGACCCCAGACATGGAATTCTTGGCCATTACTGCTTTAAGATCAGGGCAAACCCATCAACAGAGGCATGCCTGCCATATGCATTCTGCACCTGAGAGCTGCTGAGTGCTGGTGTGAGGCTGTTGTGGCTCGTGTGTGTGATTATTAATCTTGAGCTCACGCCTGTCTGCTGAGCCTGAGGAGATGGGAGTACTAAAAGCACGAGTTGCTGGGGCTCTGGTGGGGCAGAGGGGCACTGAGCCCTGCGGTGAGCAGTGCTGAGCAGGTGTACAGACCGCAGAACCCCTCTGCTGCCAGTGTGCATTTGTTGGCAGGGGTTTTCTCTGTGCTCTGATACTGACCGTGCTTGTTTCCACAGTGCTAGGAGTAGATCTATGTAACTGACCTGAGTTTTGTTCTACTGGTCAATAAAATTTAACTGGAAACCACTGTAAGT
>NW_011123934.1:0-419 GCF_000146605.3 Meleagris gallopavo
TGATGGTGGATTGGCCTTACCACAACGCTGAGATGAGAAGCGCAGGCAGAGAAGCGCAGGCGAGAAGCGCAGGCAGAGAAGCGCAAGCGAAGCAGCGCAGGCAGAGAAGCGCAAGCGAAGCAGCGCAGGCAGAGAAGAGAGAGCATCAGGTGACCTTGCCGGGAGTTATATCTCCTCGCTGACCGCAAAGCCCCCTGGGGAAACGTAGCTGCTCTTCTCCGCTGGACAGTCACCCGGAACTTGAGCATCAGCAGTCAAAACCCCAGTGCATTGCATGATGTTATGATGTGGAATACCGATAATGAAAAAATCATGAAACCATGACACTGATCCAGTTAGATTCTGATCCAGTAAGAAGTTAGAACTTCATTACTCAACAGCTGGCACAAATCACACTTGAGTATGTACATTCCATGGCT
>NW_011123935.1:0-506 GCF_000146605.3 Meleagris gallopavo
AAATTAATGTTGGATTTCTTGGCTTCAATTGGTAAGCCAGGCAAGAGACTCTGTTTAGCTGTGGGACCCTCTGAGAGGCAGACTCCTTGGGCCTGCCGGCAGCTTGTCCAGAAGGGACTCCAACTCTCAGGTGGATCACTATGGGAACAAGAAGACACTCTGGACAAAGATATTCCTTAAGTCTGGATTATTTTCTCTGAATAAAGCCTTGGAGACGTACACATAAGCCTGGTGGGCATCACAGAGTGCACAGCCATAAAACTATGTATCAACCCTGAAGGCACCAAAACCGTAATTTTTGGCATGGGACAGAGACCATCAATCTCTCTGAAAGTTAACCAGGTAAGGCCCTGGCACAGTGGCTGTATTGGGTAGGACATCTACAGTCTGGAATAAAATGGGTCAGTATATTGTCAGGAAAGAAAAGTGGCAGGAAAAGTGACAAGTGGAAATACGCAGAATGAGTAAATGTCTGAACTGGTTTCTTGGTTGTGGAAACTATATTG
>NW_011123936.1:0-520 GCF_000146605.3 Meleagris gallopavo
GAAACGCGGGGGGAGTTTCCCGCTTTGTGTGGAGGGGAAGACTGGGAGGAAGTCCAGGCTGAGCTGGACAGGGAGAGGAGGAACCCGACAGCCAACACACCTTCTGCCCCAGGAGCTGCTCCCGTACGTAGGCGGCCACCGCATCCCAGACGGCGACTCGCTCTGGAAGGCAAAGGAAAAGCGGGTCACACTCTGCACCTGCCGCTTCCCGGCACCGCTACCGCTGCCAGGCGGGAGCCAGGCGGCAGATGGAAAGTGCCGTCTCCGTGCCGAGGTTGGCTGCAGCACCGCTCCTGTGCTGGCCGTGGACCCGTGTACCTTTGGTGTCGGTGCACGTCGGACTGGAGGCACGCCCCGCTGCGGGGCCGACCTCGCTCCTCCTGTTCCGCCTCGCGCCGGCGGTCGCTCCTTGTTGGCGCCAGCCATGCCGGAGCTCATCCTTCAGATGCGTCTGCTCTCTGCCAGATGCTCCTTCAGGATGCGGGACCCACCGCCACGCTCTGCCTTTATACCCTCCCGG
>NW_011123937.1:0-560 GCF_000146605.3 Meleagris gallopavo
TGAATTCCCTCGGAACTCTGGGACTCATCTCGTCAGGACCCAAAGACTCCTGGCTGTTTGGGTCCTCAGGTGGTCCAGAACCTGATCTGCCATGGCAGTGTGGGATGGGAAGGGGTGTGTGGGACTGAGGAAGCAATGGCAGTCCCCACCTCACCAAAGCAAAGCAAAGATGAGGGCTGTGCATAATAAGCAGTTCTCAGACAAGATGGAAGCAAAAATGGTGTTGGGTAGCTGAGCCTTCTCTGGTGGTAAGCAACATCGTGCACAGAGTGCAGCCATGTGCTCCGAGCAAGGAGCACAGGTTTGTGCAAGAGGCCCGGATGCAGGGCAGTGCCTTCATGACTGTATTGTGTCCAACAGGTGGCAGCAGAGCTGCGGTGCTCCCAAGTGCCGTAACAACTGCACGGAGAGCTGTGTTGGTCTCTGTGGAAACAGCAAGGAAGTGGAATCTGCATTTCCCGGCATGCCCCGGAACCTCACTTTGCTGACTAGTCATTGTCTGCCCAGCAGGTAAGGGCGATGCACACCCGCCAGCGTTTACCCATTCCAGAGCCCGGCAC
>NW_011123938.1:0-996 GCF_000146605.3 Meleagris gallopavo
CAGGTGCCAGAGACAGGTGGGAAATGTTGTTGCAAGGCAGATGTGCTGTTGGTGAAAGAGGAGGTGATCAGGGAATACCTAAGCACACAGGATCCCGTGTTGGAAGAGGCTGACAACTACTGTAGGATTTTAGAGTGGTTTGGGTTGGAAGGACCCTAAAGACCCTGCATTTGCATCTCCCTTGCTGTGTGCAGGGCTGTCACACAGTAGATCAGGATGCCTGGGGCCCTGGACATCTTGAACATCTCCAGGGGTGGGGCATCCCCATCTTCTCTGGGCTGCCTGTTCCAGACCAGCTCCATGCCTCACATCATGATCCATGGAATGTTAGAAATTCCTTCCAAATGTTGAATGTAAAACTCTCTTTCAGTTTATTATCATTCATCCTTGTTCTATTCTTCAGAAATGATGTAAGAAGTCAGTCTCAAACTTTTTTATTGAACAAGACCACAGCTAGGAGATATACAGAAGGCATTGTCCAGAGTAGTGCCTCCACATTTCAGATCCCCAATACAAGGAAGATGACTGCAAGTGGGAGTTGAATAAAAATATGTTTAACACTTTCCAACTTTCAAATATTCTCATGTGTCCTCTCTTTATATGCTGAAAACACTCATATTTGAGGGGATCCTGTGTCTTCTATTTTATTTATTTCATTTCATTTCATTTCATTTCATTTCATTTCATTTCATTTCATTTCATTTCATTATTTATTTATTTATTTTCCCTAAAAGGACAATGTTTTCTAGAACTGTGTTAGCAGGACACAGATGCCTTCAGGTCCAGGGACACAGACGAGTGGTGCCAGTGCCAATGCCCTGTGACTAATGCCCAGCGTCCACCACTGCTCTGCCCTGCTGTGTATCTGATGTCCCTCATCCTCCAGGTGTCTCCAGCTCTCCTAAATCAATGACCATGCTTCAGGCCATGTTTGCAGCAGGCCATCCGGACACATGCTCTTCCCACTGCTCTCCAGATTTCCCCATCCCTTGCTCC
>NW_011123939.1:0-514 GCF_000146605.3 Meleagris gallopavo
ATCTGCCAACAGCAGCCTGTGTGCTTTTCCCTGCATTCATCCCTGGAAGAAATGACAACGTCCCACGTTACCTTCACCTCATCGCCCTCGGGTGCTGCCTTCCCAAAAGGACAAAGCTCACAGCCCTCTGGGAACTGGGAGCGGCGAGAGGTGAGCAGCATCACACAGGCCTTCTCTGGCACACTGCTGGAACAACTCTCCACACCCCCACCGAGCTCAGCCATTTTCCCAGAGAGCCACTCCTGGCTTCTTTTACAATGTGTGCTCTGCAGTCATACACAACAGCATCGCTGCATAGCGGAGCGTACGGGGGAAAGAGCACAATGAAATGGCACTGAAGTGGGCAAGGAAAGCTCTGCAAGGAATTACAAAGCCACGACTTACCCATGCCATCCGCCCGAGTTTCAGTCTCAGGACTCGGGGGGGAAGCTGGATCACCTCCTCCACTCACGTCTGCAAACAAACGCAGGACAGAGCAACTCTCGTGAAACATCCTCCCAGTCGGAGTGGCACA
>NW_011123940.1:0-792 GCF_000146605.3 Meleagris gallopavo
GCCGTCTGGTTCCCCCAGCAGCTCATCCTGAAGCAGGTCACTCTGCAGGTGTTTCTCTCTGACTCTGGAACCATCTCGGTTCTCCTGGGGATCCTCGAGAGCACCTGCCATGTCTGAAAAAGCCAGAACATCCCCCAGACGGCGACAGCTGCCTTCCTACACCCACTCTGTGCAGACACCCACCCGCCAGCTCTGCAGTCCTCAAACTCACCGCTGATCCAGGTGAGCAGAGCCTCAATGGCCACGATACCATCCAACACAGCTGAGCTGTCACCACTGCTAGAAATGAGTCAGGGGTTCAATTTTACTTACACAAAAATACACATTGGACAAGCACAGCTCAAGTCTTCTCTTTGGACAGCTGAACTCTCACCCATCATGAGCAGAGGGTGAGAAATCTTACTCAAAGTCCACAACGACCAACGATGCTTCCATGCTGATTGCATTGCATGCCACAGAACGGCCAAAAACTCCGTCAGCCGAGTACTGGCAGAAAAGAAGAGTACACATTTTTAGCATTTCATCATGAATTCAAAGTATAGTCTCAGTTTACTATTAAAATTGGAAGGGAAAACAAAAACCTCTATTCATATATACATTAGCCTCCAAGTTGCCAGGCATCAGTTTTCGATGGAGAAAAGCCACAGTTGACATCTGCTTCTATAGCAGAGTCCATCTGACCTTTAAAAATTATTTTGTTGAGGTTCAAGACATTCCACTGCTTTGTCTTTATGAAGCATTTCATGATGTGCATCGAATTTGGCAGCCAGCAGAAGAGAAGGCTCCGAGGAG
>NW_011123941.1:0-606 GCF_000146605.3 Meleagris gallopavo
TTTTGGGCAGGTGCTGGCACAGGTTAGGAGCAAGACAGTGCAGCTGGGCGACTTGTAGGGAAGGGATAAAGAGAGGCAGAGAAATGGCTCGCCTCCCCTCACGCGTTCTGACCTTAAAACCATCCCCCAGGGGTATGCATCGGGGAGAAGAACTGCCCTATCTTTGAGAAGAGTTTCTCTTCTTGTACAGAAACCCGTTGGCTGTTGGACCACATGGAAAGAGATGGAAGAAAATACAAGAAAGGTCTTGCAGAAAACGGTCCTTTGCTCCGTTCCCATCATTGGTGCACTGAACAAGATCCACCAGCCTCACACGGACGCTCTTTCTCCCTGAACCGCAGGCCCCAAGTGAAGCAATTGCAAGTCCTCCTTTAAGAAGCAGAAGAGAAGCCAAAAAAAACACAAAGTAAGTTACAAAGACAGCTGCATGTTTTTCTTTACAGCGCTGCACACACACACGCTGGGCGCAGAGGGGGCAGCCCCTCCTAGTTTGCACTCCACAAGTGACAGCTTAAGGATAGTTTGGGAGACAAGTTATACACATGCAAGAAGAGGGAGGGGGATAAATTACAATCGGTTCCAAGCAACGAGGCGTAGATTATTCTG
>NW_011123942.1:0-418 GCF_000146605.3 Meleagris gallopavo
GCAAGGGATCAAAGCATCGCGACAGCTGAAACCAAGTGCTGCGCGACTTTCCCCTTAGCTCTGAACATGAACAAATGTAGCCCCGAGCCACAGGATGTGAGACAAACAGCAGAAGACAACCAACCTGCAGAACCAGCTCGTTTGGGGTCGGTCCAGACATTTGGGCGCTCCCTTCCAAGGCCCAGGCCAATCTTGCTGATCTGCTCCTCCTTGGTGCAGGGCAAAATGGTGCAGATGCTCTGTGCTGGCTATGCACAGCATGCCTCTGACTTGCTTTTCCTCTCTCCATCTTCCATTAGCAAACAGCCTCTCCAACCTTTCCTTGCTAAATAATCACAGGACGGGGCTTGGAAGGGACCCCCCAGGGGATCATTGCGTCCAACCCCCTGCAAAACGGGCTGCCTGCAGCAGGCTGCAC
>NW_011123943.1:0-643 GCF_000146605.3 Meleagris gallopavo
TCTCCACGTGCACATAGGAGCCCGTGCAGAAGGTGTCGAGCAAGCTGGGCTCCTGCTTGTCTCTCAGCTCCTCCTGATCGTGGTGCAGAAAGCAGAGCATGTCCCCCAGCAGCCGCTCCCTCGTGCAGGTGCACACCAGCTGCACGCGCAGACAGGACTTGCTTATCGCTGTCTCCTCCACGTCGCCCAGGTCCATATGGAAGGTGTGCCCGGGAGGAGGCCTCACGGGCACGAGCAGGGCGGTAGATGACGTTGTCATAGAGGGTGCTCCATTCTTCACAGACCCTGCAGACCCCAATGGCCGGCTGCAGCCGGGGCGTGAAGCTGTGTGCCGAGTTTGTCCTCGGCAGGCACGCAGAAGGTCATCCACCGGCTCCATCAGGCTGGCACTTGTCGGCCATGTACGGTGCTGGCCACTCGGTGCTGTCGGCCCAAACTCTGCCCAGGTCCCATGTCTCATCTGAGTCACTGTCCTCTTCCTCACTGTCGTCCTCCTCCTTGCTTCTGGACCTTTCAGGCTGCTGCTGATACAGGCCAGCGTACGTGCCACTTTTGTGCGGAAGAAGAAGGCTTAAGGAAGAGGGCAAGGATCGCAGCACAGATCCAAGTAATGCTGCTCCTGGCAAATACTGCATCTTCCTCA
>NW_011123944.1:0-535 GCF_000146605.3 Meleagris gallopavo
GCTGACATCCACTCCATCCCATAGTGTGGGTCTGGCACAGCTCACGTCTCCCCTGGAACTCACTGGCTGAGCATCTCAGGCTCACAACCTTCCCCACGCTGCTGCTACGACGTGAGGTCTGTTACCGAGCTGCTGTTTGGAGCTACGTCCTGTACTGCTCTGAGAAGACAGGAGGGCGGCGCTCGCACAAGGTCACACGTGGGTTCTGTGCTATGCTGGGCTCTCCCCAACCCGCATCTTGGCCTCGCCATCGTGCGATTGTGCCACTTCTGTTCTGGTCGGAATGCCCGAGTCTCAACTTCGCTCTGTTCCGCAGCTCTCTCTGAGAAACGCAACTTCTCCTCGGCCGCGTCCGGAAGCAGTGGCAATGTCCACTGCCCAAACACAGCGTGCCTCTCACACCAGGCGGCAGGTGGGTGCCGAGAGGGACGGCCGAGGCGGCAGGTCGGCGCTGCGAGGTGCGCAGAGGCGGCAGGTGGATGCTGCGAGGCAGAGCCTCGCCCTTTGTACACGCACGGGCAGACATCTTGCAGAA
>NW_011123945.1:0-850 GCF_000146605.3 Meleagris gallopavo
TCCCAGGCCTTATGGAGCAGGACTACGCTCAGTCCTTTCATCCCCTAGCATGTTTTGGTGGTGGGTGTTCCCTCATCCCAGCTACTGACCCTGCACTTGGATTTGTGCCCACTGCTCAGCCTGTTGAGGTCTCTGTGGATGGCATCCCGTCCCTCTGCTGTGTCACTGCACCCCACAGCTTGGTGTCCTTAGGGTGCACTCAACCCCACTGTTGATGTCCCTGATGAAGGGGAAACCCAGATGCTTGTACCAACTGGGCGTAGAAGCCCTTGGGAGCAGCCCTGCGGAGGACTCGGGGATCCTGGTGGACAAAGAGCTGGACATAAGCCAGTAGTGTGCACTTGCAGCCCAGAAGGCCAACTGTATCCTGGGCTGCATTCAAAGAGGAGCGACCAGCAGGGAGAGGGAGGTGATTGTCCCCCTCGACTCGGCTCTGGTGCGGCCCCATGTGCAGCACTGCGTCCAGGCCTGGGGCTCCAGCACAGGAATGATGTGGAGCTTTTGGAGCAGGTCCAGAGAAGGGCCACGAAGACGATCAGAGGGCTGGAGCCCCTCTCTTAGAAAGAAATGTTGAGGGAACTGGGATTGTTTGTGTGGGAGAAGAGAAAGCTCTGGAGATAGCTCATGACAGCCTTCCAAGACTCGAAGGGAGCGCATAAGCAGGAGGGGGCAACGGGCTGTTTAGGAGGGTGGATAGCGATAGGACAAGGGGAAATGGTTTCAAGTGAGACAGGGGAGGTTTAGGTTGGTTAGTTAGGAGGCAGGCTTTTCACGCCCAGGGTGGTGACGCACTGGAATGTGTGCTTGAGAGTCACTTGCAGGATGATCTGCTCCATGATCCGTGACCAGC
>NW_011123946.1:0-657 GCF_000146605.3 Meleagris gallopavo
TAAACAGAAACGTGTCCCTGTTAAGGACTCTGACAACACAATAGACTTGGGAGCAAAGAGAAAGTACAGCCCACCGAATCCATAATTTGGATAATCCCCTTGCAAATAGCTGACAATCAACGCTGTCCAGTCACAGCAGATTCTGTCTGTTGATGCTCAGGACTGCTGGAAAGGTGAGGTACTTGACTTGGAATTCTGGTCTGGTTAAAAGAACAACGAAAACTAGAATGGATTTCCTTGCCCTTGCAAAGCCAAAAGGAGCTGCTTTGGCAAGATGAAACTATTTCCTAAAGATAATGCTGAGAAACGTACTCATCCTTCATATAATTTCTACTTTATGTGAAGTTATTTAGGAGCCTTTTAACTCTGAACGCTAAAGAGGAATCAAGAGGAATCCAGAAGTTTTCAGGTGAAGAAACTGGGATAGATTGCTTTTATTTCTTGCTTTTTATTTACATTTCAGGCACCAAGTCCTGTGCTTTGGTCACGACAACGCCGTGCCAGCTTCTCCAGGATTCGGCTGAGGTAGAATTCCAACCGCCCATTGATTCTAGAACGTTGGGTGGCATGGTGGAATCTTCTGGACCTGTGACCAGTGCTCTTGGCTCCCCACCCTGTCCGTCATGGTGGAGCAGCCTGGTGGCCCCTATGATGTCA
>NW_011123947.1:0-1053 GCF_000146605.3 Meleagris gallopavo
GCATGAAGTGCCTTTGCAAAGAGTTGCCCAGGAATTTCAGATCAGTATATACTGCTGGGAGGTTTTGTCAGGCCTGTAGCTATTTCATCAAGGATTCATGTAAGTATGCTGCCATCATTGCCCTCCACTTCTTGAGGGTGCCTTCATACATTGCAGTTGTTGCAGACACTCAAAGATGTGGAAGGTTTGATAGGTAAAAGAGCAACTCCCTCCTTTCCTGTGACAGTGTTTTGGGTGTTCCTTAAAATCCGCATTGAATGTGTTAGACTCTTAAGTCAGTCAAGAGAAAGTCAGGAGGGTTTTGTTTTCATTTTCAGAATGTAGACGTTGTTGTTTGTTTATTTCTTGTTTTCTTGTTGTTGTCGTTGTTGTTGTTGTTTTCCATAACTAAACGTCTTAAAGAAAGCAAATAGTTTGAAAACCATTCTTCCCAGAATACATCTTCCAGTTGACAGGAATAGCATTTCTTATTTAACCTGGAGCTAGAAAGGATGGATAAGGGAACAGGCAGCTCTACACTTTCTTATTCAATATACATATATATATAGCTGAAAGGAATCGTGTAGTACATAATGTAGCTGTCAATATATTTGCTTTTTTTTGTTGTTTTTGTTCATTTATTGATCTTTCTTGTCTTTCTAGATTAATCAAGCAAACCAACCAGCTCTGCAGAATTATCCCTACTGCGCAGGCCAAAAATTACTTCAGACACATCAGAAGATATCTGTAATACCTTGGCACAGCCTTTCTCCAGATCAGCCCATGGGGGGGCTGAAATAACTCCTGATTCCAGCTGACAACGAGCTGCTTTCTCACAGACATTCTACAGGAACTGTTCTTGCCTTTGTCATTTGGCACAAGCGTTTTCCTGCAGAAAATTAAACATACATTCCACTGCCAGGAAGATGTGGAGATCACCAACACTGCGTTGCCTCTTTCTCCCCAACCCTGCTGACATGACTGAAGGTCCCAGCACTTGTATGGCATCTTGCTTGATCAATATACTCACATTCACACTCTGCACTATGAAACGAAAGAAGTTTGTGTCGTGGG
>NW_011123948.1:0-541 GCF_000146605.3 Meleagris gallopavo
TCTCTGCTGCCCTCCCTTCCTCTGCTCGGAGGTGGCACGAGGGCAGGGAGCAGGCCTGCTCTCCGGCACTTGGTCCCTGCGGCCAGAAGCTCTTTGGCCGGTGGAAGCCTCGGGGGAAAGGGGAGAGGCATGAAGGCTGTGCTTGTGAAGCAGAGGGGACGAGCTAAGCAGCTAGCTGCCTTACCCGGCCTACGCTGTAGTCTGCCGGCCCGGGCTTAGCTGCTTTGCCCTCTGCAGGTTTTGGTCGGGCCGCCATGGTGTACGCGGGCGCCCTGGTCTTGTAGGCATCCACAGCGACTTTGGGCAACGCCGCAGGACCCGGAGTCTGCAAGAGAGTCATGGGCGCACGGGGCTGGGATCACATTCAAGGCTCTCTCTTTCCCTGGAAGCCTGCGTTAAGCAAAGGCGCTTGGGGCTCGGAAGCCCCTGTGGCACAGGGAGAGCAGCCCAGCTTCGGATGCTAACACGGAAAAGAGGAGCAGCAGGGCTCACCTTGGCAAGGTCTTCGTCAAAGCGGCCGCGCTGGCTCCTTCCCTCATGG
>NW_011123949.1:0-770 GCF_000146605.3 Meleagris gallopavo
AGGTGTTCAGGATACCATCACCGGGTTCCTTAGTTATAACCATCCACACGGCTCGCAGTTCTGCCCATTGGCTGAAGGTGGGTCAGATCTTTTACCCACCCCTGAATCGGCAGAGTGGTCTTGACTATAACTTCAGCCGTTGGAGTTATTGGCTCTATTGCCTGCAATGCCGAATAGACAGCCAATAACTGTCTTTCAATCCTACTGTATCTTTCTTCTGCTCCATGCCAGATCTGAGCCCAGAAACCAATGGGGGTCCAAACAGAACTCTGGCGTTGCCACAGGCCCCAACCAAAGCCATCTTGAGTGACGCAAACATCCAACTCGGCTGGGAGGGTAGGATCAAATACACCCAATGCCTGGGCTTGTTGAACTGCCAGTTTTACTGTTGGAAAGTGTCCTGTTCTGTTTTCCCCCAATCCCAAAGCTGCCCCTTTCTTGTGAGTCTGTACAGTGGCCTTAGCAGCTGCGCTAGGTGAGCTATAAAAGAACGCCAATAACCCAATACACCTAGAAACTCTTGCAGCTGCTTCGATGTTGTAGGGACTGGGAACGCCTGAACCTTATCGATGACAGCACTGGGCAGTACTTTGGTCTTTCCTGACCAAACCACCCCAGGAATTTCACGGGCAGGTTCACCCCACTGGCCACCAGTTGCCTCCAGTTGCCCATCACTTCCTACAAGTTGCCACCACTTCACCCCATTGGTCACCAGTTCACCCCAGTTGCCCACCAGTTCAACCCATTGGCCACCCAGTTCTACCCATTGG
>NW_011123950.1:0-505 GCF_000146605.3 Meleagris gallopavo
TCTGAGCAAAGAATGTATCAGTAAGTTTTATGATTTCTATTTGGTTTGTACAGCTAATAAAATTTTAAAAGTATACTTGCAATTTACAGGTAACAAAGCTGTTTTGATGTATGGAGAGAGTTTTTGTGCATGAGGGAAAGAAATGTCTTTCTGCAAAACTTCCACTATTACGTGCATCACAGACCTAAAGGAAAAGATTTCTTTCTTCCCCAGGCCAGCACGGCATCATTTTACACTGATCTAATTGAAAGTTGTCCTATATAAGGAGAACCACTCAACTTGCACTACATTTCTGTTGGCATGCTTGGGGATTCATTAATAACTGGTAACACAGCTGTAAAGTTTTGAACAGCTCTGGAGGTTGCCAGTGTTCAATAACTGCACACATTTCTTCTCTGAAAGAGTGGTCGGGCACTGCAATAGGCTGCCCGGAGAGGTGTTTGAGTCACTATCCTTGGTATTCAAGAAACACGTAGATGTTGTACTAAAGGACATGGTTAGTGGG
>NW_011123951.1:0-486 GCF_000146605.3 Meleagris gallopavo
GGTGCTGACCGGACAACCCCTACCTCACAGAGGGCTCTAATGCCCGTGTGCCACCTTCTGGACACCCAACCAGGGTGCAGAAACAAGATGCAGCCAGGCTAAATCCAACGTTAGTTCTGGAACGGGATGCTGTTTTACAATCACGCACTCAGCAAAATGAATAAAAGCGGTGAGCTGCAGATCCCTGTGCAGCTGCAGGATCTTGTTTGGATCACAGAGACGTGGTGGGTTGGCTCCCATGGCTGCAGCACAGGAGGAATACGGGCTCTTTTGGATACGTTGGGAAGGAAGAGGAGGAGTGGACGTTGCCCTCTGTTGGACACTGCACTGAGCCCTGATGGTGGTGGCAGAGGAGACAGCTGAGAGCTAAGGGAAATGGATTCAAGAGGAGAGCTTGAGTTGGTGTCTGGCTTCCTGGTCAGGAAGAAAAATGCCTCTACAGATAGGCACAGGCCTCATGGTTTCAGGCTCTTGATCCCATCTGGG
>NW_011123952.1:0-816 GCF_000146605.3 Meleagris gallopavo
GTTTTAGAAGTCATTTCTCCAAGATCGTTTCCCCAAGTCTGCATTGTTGCAGCCCAAAGCTGTCAAATTGGGCTCTGGAGACTTGCGCAGTGGGCAATCGGTGATGCCACTGAAGAAGTTCTCCTGGCTGATCAAGGACACACCAGTCCCATCTAAACAAGAGAGCAGGAATGGTCATCTAGAAATTGTGCCGTGGGTTGGAGAACAGTCCAGGCTCCTGCTCTGCTGTCAGCCACTTACTACGGGTTTTACAGGAGAAGAGCACATTTGATGGAGAAAAAGGGAGGACTGCTTATTTACTGAGAACAGATCTAAGCGTTGTGTTGAACGGAAAAGAAGTTACCTTAGGAGGTTTGGAGGCCCACACAATCGCTAAGTTCTTAGCGTGCATGTTGTGACGGAGGAGCTCTCAGCTAGACGAGCCAAGTGTCTCATCAAGTACTCCAGTGTCCTGGAAAACAAGAGAGGCAAGTGTTCAGCACCAACCAGCATGCCGTGCTGCAATTCACAAAGCAAACCTCAATTCATGCTGGTTGTTGTTACTGCTACTGTCACTGAAGACGAAGTAGATCCAACTTGACTCAGTGCCACGCTGCAGCACCAAGCCCCAGCACAGCACAGCCGCAGCCATCAGCTGCACCAAGCGTGCCGCCGTGCCCAGGAACTGACCCAATAAATTCACCCCGTGGAGCCTTCAACCGCTTCAGCACACACAGGCATCGTGTTGCTAGCGGGAGACAAAGCCTGGAATGGCACCGTTGCCCTCTGAAGTGCAGCAGGGCTGAGCTCAGCAGGCTGAGGGCAGCACTGACCTGT
>NW_011123953.1:0-458 GCF_000146605.3 Meleagris gallopavo
GGAAAGGCTTGGGGGGAGGGGTGGAAGAATGGTTGACAGCTGTGAATGTTTGCTACTTCTGCAGATAGTTTTTGTACATTACGAGTTTAGCAGTTAATCAATAGCTTAAAAACCAAAGTGCACTGTTTTAAAAATACAGCTGTGTATTTTCTTCAGTCAAAAAATACAAGCAAAAAATGCAATACAAAAATATAGAAGACTGAATTTGCTTGCTTATGTGCTTATGGTTATTTTGACTGTGCCTCAAACTTCAGTGTCTTGTCACCGAATCTGGTCAGATGCTTGAACAGATGAGGTCTGATTCTGAGGATACGAGTTTCTGTGTCCTGTGAAGAGTTGGCACATGCTGAGCTATCAGAAATGGAAGTAAATGTCAGAGGAAGCCAGTAGTAGAGACAACGGCCAGACTGAAATGTTCACCACTGCCTGGAATTTCTCTGATAGCAACAGAAAACCAG
>NW_011123954.1:0-315 GCF_000146605.3 Meleagris gallopavo
AAATTCTGTTGACATGAAAATTTGAAAGATATTTAATCATCTCTATAGTAGAAATAGAGATCTCCCCCTCCTTAATGCTCCTTTTTGGTTCTTACTGTCACTGTATGCTAGAAATTTGCTGATAAGCAACACATCTATTATAAGCAATTACTGGAGAAAATTAATGTCAGTCCAATTAATAATCACAAAATTCAGTTAAATTGATTACCTGAGAAGGAAAATGGGAACATTTTAGACAATTATTTCTTTCATAGTATTTTGCATTATGAAATTTTTAAAAACCATTTTTTTTCATTAATAACAGAACGTATTTGG
>NW_011123955.1:0-433 GCF_000146605.3 Meleagris gallopavo
AGAGGGGTTCCATCCTTGGGTTCGTGTTTGTGGCTGTACTCTGGATGCACTCGCACAGCTCCATGTCTCCCCTGCACTGAGGACTCCACATCTGGACGCAGCACTGCAGCTGCGGCCTGACCAGCGCAGAGCAGAGGGATGGGGATCTCCTCCCTTCGCCCGCTGACTGCGCATCTTTGGATGCAGCCCAGGATACGGTTGGCTTTCTGAGCTGGAAGGGCCCACTGCTGGCTTGTGTCCAGCTCCCGACCCACCAGTACACCCAGGTCTTATGGAGCAGGACTACGCGTCAGTCCTTTCATCCCCTAGCATGTTTGGTGGTGGGTGTTCCCTCATCCCAGCTACTGACCCTGCACTTGGATTTGTGCCCACTGCTCAGCCTGTTGAGGTCTCTGTGGATGGCATCCCGTCCCTCTGCTGTGTCACTGCACCC
>NW_011123956.1:0-311 GCF_000146605.3 Meleagris gallopavo
TATAAATGCCTTAGAGTCCAGTGAATTCCTTTTAGAGCCAAAAAACGTGTCTCAACTTTTGCACCTTGATAGCGTTTTGTTTGGTGATGCCCCCCTGCTCTGCCGAATGTAGAGCTGTCAGGCAGGCTGGAGTTCTTCTGCTGCCACCTGAGCAAGAATGAGAATTTTTTGTTGTTTGGGGTGGATTGGGCTGACAGGACAAATCCTTCTACAGGCTACTGGTTTCTGCTAAATCAGCAAATTGTATTTGTTGTAGGGACGGAGCCTGCGCGTCCGTGGAATGGTGCTGGGCAAAGGGGGGAAACGGAAAG
>NW_011123957.1:0-461 GCF_000146605.3 Meleagris gallopavo
TACATTACCATAGCTTTGATTATGGCAGTAAGGTTTCCTGGGCCATCGGTCAGAGTGCAGAGCGTCCAGCTCCTTCGAAGCGTCCGTCCGCTCACACGTACAACCAGCCTGGCTGAAGTAAACTACGCTGAGCTGAAATGAACAGAAATCAGAAGAAAATAATTGCATCTTAGTAATTGCATCTGGGACTAAGAGTGGATCCAGCTGTGCTGAGGAACCTTACCTCTGTGGCTGGAAGATTTCAGACAGCCATGGGGTTCGCTCTGATCCTCACGACACAGCAGGAGAGCTGTGTGCTGTAGGTGTGTGTAACCTGTCCTCTAGGTGGAAACACCAAGTGCATCCAGCCATGTCCAGTCTTGTTAAGTCACTGTTACATCTACTACAGCATATCTATGCTCATCAAAAATGCATTCCTGCCTCCCCTTACGGAGTGTATATTGTAGCTGTATCTATCTGTT
>NW_011123958.1:0-496 GCF_000146605.3 Meleagris gallopavo
CGTGGGATCAGCACAAATGCAGAAGCCCAAGGCTGTGCCACCACCACGTACTGCAGCCTTGGGAAGTCAGCTGCAACCGCAACTGATTGAGTTAACTGTAACTGTCAGAATAAAAACAGGCACCACTGTAAATTAAGCTGACTCACATCACAGACAGAAGCTGGAGAGCTCTCGTGGCACAAAAACTCAGGGCTGTAGAATTTAAGGTTCATCTAAGCTTTAAAACAAGATGAAAGACAAGGTTAAATGCAAAACATCAGCTCTTCCTGCAGAGCACATCGCACAGCTGTAGGCACCACCTGAGAGGTAACAGATCAGAAAGGACAACCTTACTACGTGAACACAGGGACAAGCTGCTCTCCTCTTCTGGGCCTTTGTGCGCAGTGAGGATTTCCCTCAAGAGCTGCTCAGGCTGCTGCTGTCTGCAGCTGTTGGTCCCTTCCACCTGCTGGACGCTGTGCCCACAGGTCATTCTGCTTTGGGCAAAGCCTGCTGG
>NW_011123959.1:0-773 GCF_000146605.3 Meleagris gallopavo
TTGGGATGTCGACGACGGCCATCTTGCCACTTTATACCTAGGAACTGAATTTCCTGGGCAGGCCCTTTCACTTTGCTTCGCTTAATAGCGAAACCAGCACGCAGAAGGATCTGGATTATTTGCTCTCCTTTCTCAAAAACTTCCTTTGCTGTGTTGCCCCACACGATGATGTCATCAATATACTGTAAGTGCTCAGGAGCACCTCCCTGTTCCAGTGCAGCTTGGATCAACCCATGGCAAATGGTTGGGCTATGTTTCCACCCTGGGCAAACGATTCCAGGTATACTGAATGCCCTCAGGTGAAAGCAAACTGTGGCCTAGATTCTTTGGTCAAAGGAATGGAGAAAAAGGCGTTAGCAATATCAATGGTGGCGTACCATTTGGCTGCCTTTGACTCCAATTCATATTGGAGTTCTAACATATCTGGCACAGCAGCACTCAATGGGGGTGTGACTTCATTCAGGCCACGGTAGTCCACCGTCAGCCTCCATTCTCCACTGGCTTTACGCACTGGCCATATGGGGCTGTTAAAAGGTGAGTGAGTCTTGCTAATCACTCCCTGATTCTCTAGTTGGTGAATCAGCTTCTGAATGGGGAGCAAGGAATCCCTGTTGGTGCGGTACTGCCGTCTGTGCACCGTTTTTGTAGCAATCGGTACCTGTTGCTCTTTCACTCGTAGCAACCCCACGGCAGATGGATCTTCTGACAGGCCAGGCAAAATAGACAACTGCTTAACACCTTCTGTGTCTACAGCAGCTATTCCAAAGGCCCAT
>NW_011123960.1:0-487 GCF_000146605.3 Meleagris gallopavo
GATGTGACCGACGGCCATCTTGCCACTTTATACCTAGGAACTGAATTTCCTGGGCAGGTCCTTTCACTTTGCTTCGCTTAATAGCGAAACCAGCACGCAGAAGGATCTGGATTATTTGCTCTCCTTTCTCAAAAAACTTCCTTTGCTGTGTTGCCCCACACGATGATGTCATCAGTATACTGTAAATGCTCAGGAGCACCTCCCTGTTCCAGTGCAGCTTGGATCAACCCATGGCAAATGGTTGGGCTATGTTTCCACCCCTGGGGCAAACGATTCCAGGTATACTGAATGCCCCTCCAGGTGAAAGCAAACTGTGGCCTAGATTCTTTGGTCAAAGGAATGGAGAAAAAGGCATTAGCAATATCAGTGGTGGCGTACCATTTGGCTGCCTTTGCCTCCAATTCATATTGGAGTTCTAACATATCTGGCACAGCAGCACTCAATGGGGTGTGACTTCATTCAGGCCACGGTAGTCCACCGTCAGCCT
>NW_011123961.1:0-866 GCF_000146605.3 Meleagris gallopavo
TCTGTGCCACCAGCTGCGCCCTGCAGACCCTGGTCTGACTGCAGAGCAGTACTTAGGAGCATCTCCCTGTCTGCAGGAACCGTGGAACAGCTCAGACACAGCCCGATGTGGCCAACAAAAGGGATTCTGGAGCTCTCTGTAGGCAGAGGAGTGGCTATGGGTCTTTTCGGACCCATACTTGATTATCTATAAGGAAGCTGAAAAAGTAAAGTTTTCTTTGACAAGAAAACTACCATTGCATGAAGTTTCAAATAGAGATTTGGTAGCTTTTGCTCTGAAAGTGTACAAAGCTTGCGGAGATGCAGAGTCCTAGGGCGTATGTGGAAATGGATACAGCGCATAGTGGTACCGTACGGCTTTCTATCCATGTTTTGAAATGAAGCTCATCTGTCTGAATGGCGTATTTCCGACATACAAAAGCACTTCTATCGTTACCGTTAATCCACAACAAAATACCTCAGTATCCTGGGTAGAGTTTCTAGTTTGCTCAGGGATGTGATTTAGTGGTGGGCTGTTAGAGTGACACGGTCAGGTTGCAGTTGGACTCGATGATCTTGAGGTCTTTCAACTCTGCAATTCTGTGACATCTCATTGTAATGATTCTGGTGTCTCAGTGCTCAGTTCAAAGAAATTTTCACACTCCTTTAGAAAGAAACCGAAAGCACGGACTCTGCAAGGTCCTTTCGTGAAAGATGGAGACATGGAAAGGTGCCATGAAGTGCTCTAGGATGCAGCAGCTGAGGCAGTAGAAGCCCATGCCCTGCCTGCCCTGCCTGGGGGCTCCTCCCCGACACGTCTCCCGCAGAGCCCTGGGCAGCTCCTGGCAGGCTGAGTGCTGAACCTGGCAGGCAGCAGAGACCCTGGGG
>NW_011123962.1:0-501 GCF_000146605.3 Meleagris gallopavo
TGGCTACCAGTATCTTTCTGGGGAGCCAGGGATGCTCTACAAGAACATACAGCTGAAAGTTTGGCTGCTGCTGTTAGGTCCTCACACTGACAAGCTGTACAGAGTAACTTACATCTTTCCCCCTACTCTCTCTTTTCTTTCTAAAATCACTTTCTTCAGTGCGTCTGTGTGCTTTCCCACTTGAGCTGCCTTGCAGTACGACACAATGCACGATCTGCTGATCCTTACAAGCATCTTAGTAGACAAATGGCAATCAGCAGATGTAAAGAAAGCTCTTGGTATTTATTGGCACTGATGCTGAGAAACAGAAGTCTTGCTCTTAATGGGAGATATTCTGACAGCTGCTTTCCTGGTTGTTTCTTCTGCACAGTCTCCATAGGTTAATCAGCAGGGCTGCCCAGCTGACTGGCAAAGACTGCACGGGCCCTGCAGCTGTTGCCCAGTTCTCTGCCTGCACGGCAGAGTTGTGGCTTTAGGATGAGCTACAGCTTAGGTGCTAAG
>NW_011123963.1:0-493 GCF_000146605.3 Meleagris gallopavo
CACAAGTCGCCCATTCTCGGCAAGTGAGAAACACGAGAGCGCTGCTGACGGCTGAAAGCGGCACTCGGGGAGAAGCGCGATTTCTCGACCAGCGTCGGCAAACTCTCCGGAGCGGTTCAGCGCGAGTGCCGCTTTCTACGCATGAGAGCGAAGCAGTGCAATTCCGATGCCGAGAACGTGCGAATTCAGCCTCCTGCACTACCTCCGTAGGGAGGTTTTTTCTCCGCAGGCCAGAAAGGATCGCGCCCCACTTTCTGTCACGCTCTCTCTCCCTGGGAGCGAAACAAATGTCGCTCCCCGAACTTCCAACAGCCTTATTAGAGAGGGTTTTGCTCTCCACTCTTTTCCCCCCAGCATGCACAAGCGTAGCCATGGAGAACAACACCAAAAAGAATTGCCGCTCGAAATGAAGGCAGAGACGTCGTATTCACAGCTAGGCCTAGTGCATTCTGCATGTACCCGAGGCGAAGTGCAAACCGCTCCTCTCCGACGT
>NW_011123964.1:0-505 GCF_000146605.3 Meleagris gallopavo
GCTTTGTTGATGTACATTACCATAGCTTTGATTATGGCAGTAAGGTTTCCTGGGCCATCGGTCAGAGTGCAGAGCGTCCAGCTCCTTCGAAGCGTCCGTCCGCTCACACGTACAACCAGCCTGGCTGAGTAAACTACGCTGAGCTGAAATAGAACAGAAATCAGAAGAAAATAATTGCATCTTAGTAATTGCATCTGGGACTAAGAGTGGATCCAGCTGTGCTGAGGAACCTTACCTCTGTGGTTGGAAGAGTTCAGACAGCCATGGGGTTCGCTCTGATCCTCACGACACAGCAGGAGAGCTGTGTGCTGTAGGTGTGTGTAACCTGTCCTCTAGGTGGAAAACAACCAAGTGCATCCAGCCATGTCCAGTCTTGTTAAGTCACTGTTACATCTACTACAGCATATCTATGCTCATCAAAAAATGCATTCCTGCCTCCCCTTAGGAGTGTATATTGTAGCTGTATCTATCTGTTGGAGGTTGGTGGAGTCTGCATGATAGCAAC
>NW_011123965.1:0-682 GCF_000146605.3 Meleagris gallopavo
TGTTGGAGTTTCCTTCTGGCAGAGGTGGCAGCTCATGGCAGCAGAAACTGGTGCACCGCAAGTGGGAAAGGGAAGGGACAGCAGTAGAGAGGAACCATGGGAGCTGTGACTTTAAGAGAATGATGTTCCTTTCTGTCTTCCTCTTTCGTTTTGCTTTGGATGAAAAATGCATAGCTCTCACGGCTGTACATTTCCCCGTTACCTGAAGGCATGCTTTTGATTTAAAAAAGAACGTCACACAGTCCAACAACAGTGTAAGACTGATGATACGTAAGTCAAAGTTGTCTTGAACATGAGCCATCACACTGCACTGCCCCCCTTTGGGCAGGCCTAGCTTTATGTCTGTAATGAGCAGTTCCTGGAAATGGCAGTGTGTATTTGCTGTAAACATGCATTCATCAACCCGGCTGAATGGTTTTGGGTTGTTCATGATGGTAACTATTTCTGGGATAAACTGTCAGACTAGCTGGCCATAATATGGTAGCCAAAACGGTGAGGATATTTTATGAATAGCATCCAGATTAACTAAAAGATGGAAATCCTTTCTCACCAGGTTTCTGACTCCACAGGGAAAACCCTTTAGGACTTGTGTATCTGGTTCCCTAAGGTGGCAAACATTTCAGGTGAATGCCCGCTTGCTTAACACCGCACAAAGAACTAGACTATTTCCCCTAAGATCTTG
>NW_011123966.1:0-404 GCF_000146605.3 Meleagris gallopavo
CTGGCACCTCCCCAGACCTGGAGCCCTTGTGTGCCGGCAGCACCACACCGCAGGTGTTGCTGGTGGCCCCTCGGGCAGGCTGGCCTCAGCGTCAGGTGCCGAGTCTGCCATCTTCTGCGGTCCTCCCTGTGCTGGCCTGAACTCCTTAGCCCTAAACTTCAGGCATTTGGCCCATCGGCAGCTTGCTGGCTGCAGCGCTCGCTTGCTCCCTTTGGGCACCAGGCTGGCCCTCGAGCTCCGTGAAGACCATGGGGCGGGGTTTGCTGCCTTTACTCAGCCCGGGTCTGGTGCTTGGCCTTGGGTTCCACGTTCGTTTGGCTGGATGCTCTTCAGGCAGCAGACAGCCCCGGAACACGCGTGCCTCTTAGAGATGGCCAGCTGAATGCCTGGAGAGGGTGGGAGAG
>NW_011123967.1:0-578 GCF_000146605.3 Meleagris gallopavo
ATCTGCTCAAAAGCCTGCTGCTGCTCAGGACCCCACATAAAATCATTCTTCTTCCGTGTCACCTGATAAAGGGGGCTTACAATGAGGCTGTAGTTTGGAACATGCATTCTCCAAAAACCCACTACACCCAGGAACGATTGTGTCTCTTTCTTATTAGTGGGTGGAGACATGGCACTGATTTTGTTGATCACATCTGTTGGGATGTGACGACGGCCATCTTGCCACTTTATACCTAGGAACTGAATTTCCTGGGCAGGCCCTTTCACTTTGCTTCGCTTAATAGCGAAACCAGCACGCAGAAGGATCTGGATTATTTGCTCTCCTTTCTCAAAAACTTCCTTTGCTGTGTTGCCCCACACGATGATGTCATCAATATACTGTAAGTGCTCAGGAGCACCTCCCTGTTCCAGTGCAGCTTGGATCAACCCATGGCAAATGGTTGGGCTATGTTTCCACCCCTGGGGCAAACGATTCCAGGTATACTGAATGCCCTCAGGTGAAAGCAAACTGTGGCCTAGATTCTTTGGTCAAAGGAATGGAGAAAAAGGCGTTAGCAATATCAATGGTGCGTACCATTT
>NW_011123968.1:0-655 GCF_000146605.3 Meleagris gallopavo
ACCGGAACGCTGTTGCTTGTTGGATGCATTTAGGTGTCGTAACAAGATGGGCACGCACTGGTATCTCAAAAATAAGCTCTTTCCTTCCCCAGTCCTCAAGTCCCTGGTAAGGGAACGAAATGCCTGCTCCAGGTAATCCACTGAAAGAGAGCAGAAAGCAAGCCATACAATTTCTACAGTCCCAGTTCTGTTAAGCAATATGTGAATATTTATCCTCAGAATTACTTAAACAAGTATATGCTACTAAAAAAGTCAAATGGCTGAATGACGATTAACGTTTCTAACTTTAAAGACATCCTCTGCCTCATTTTCTTCTCTTAAAAATGTTGGGAGTGGACAAAAAGACCAGCTACAACTTGGACACCAAAGAAAACACAAAACCTTTCCAGTATCTTCCTTAAGAAAGAAAAGAAGTTGGAAACTGGACAGCTTCAGACCACGTAGGCTTCAACATCTGGGAAGCCTCTACTGAAGGAGTAAAGGGCTCGTTCATCTGAAGGAGAGCCGTGACTTCAGGACACAGCTACTGCCATTCCTTTCCATCCAGTGCTGTAGTTTAACTTCCACTGCATCTGTTTCATGCAGCCGCCCATTCGTTCTGCAGTGCACTGAATGATGCAAGGAATTAGAGCAAGGGAAACAGTCCAATCTTCTT
>NW_011123969.1:0-612 GCF_000146605.3 Meleagris gallopavo
AAGCGTCGTTTCTTAAATTTGCCTTTCCGCTCTGAAATGTTGTGCTTTTCCTCCAGCCAACACAAAATGCAGTGCACTTTCCTCTCCTCTCCTCCATCAAACACACCCTTTCATGCAGCCCTATTCAGATGAACGTACCCAAACTACAGCTCACAGCGTTCGTACCCACACAGGCTTTCCGTTCCCCCTTTCTCAGTAAGATTCAATCAAATCCCACGCTCCATCCCTAAAACAAAGTGTAATTTTCCTTGTCACAGAAACCGGTCGCCAATAGAAGCCTCGTCCTGTTAGCCCAACTCAGCAAAATCCCTCAAATGCACTATTTTACAGCCCAAACTAGCTCCTTCTTCAACTGCACTGCACTTACAGAAAGTGTTACTGCTCTCATTCCTGCTGATAGCAGCAAATGGACCCAGGTCTGCCTGGCAGCTCTACACAGCTCAGAGCAAAGCTGCACGAGGAAACAAAACGCTACCAGGTGC
The DNA here is from genome assembly GCF_000146605.3 of Meleagris gallopavo. Lineage (NCBI taxonomy): Eukaryota > Metazoa > Chordata > Aves > Galliformes > Phasianidae > Meleagris > Meleagris gallopavo. The sequence goes on from NW_011123969.1 coordinate 483, forward strand.
GAAAGCTGATGAACACACTTCACTCCTGGGTTGCACAGCTATGAGTTGAAGCACCTTCACACTGTTCGGCCTCTCCAGGGACTTCACACAGCTTTAAGTACCACCATTTAGACACAGACTCATAGCACTG
>NW_011123970.1:0-317 GCF_000146605.3 Meleagris gallopavo
GTCTGGAACACAGGCCATATGAGGAGAGGCTGAAGGAGCTGAGAATGTTCAGCCTGGAGAAGAGGAGGCTCAGGGGAGACCTCATTGTTCTCTATAACTTCCTGAAGGGAGGTTGTAGTGCACTGGGGTCGGCCTCTTCTCTCGTGTCATTAGTGATAGGACCAGAGGATGGTTCAAGCTACGGCAGGGAGATTCAAGCTGGACATTAGGAAGTATTACTTTCAGAAAGGGTGGTCAGGCACTGGAATGGACTGCCCAGGGAGGTGGTGGAGTCGCCGACCATGGGGTGTTCAAGGAAAGACTGGATGTTGTGTTGA
>NW_011123971.1:0-456 GCF_000146605.3 Meleagris gallopavo
TGCCTCATTGCTTCCACTGCTGAATTAGACAAGACTGACTTGTCTCTGAGGAAGCTGTGAGCTTCAATTTGTTAACATGAGAATACAAAGACACTCAAATAGTGGAAAATAGAAGCTTTCATTCTTGCAACTAAAAATCAAGACTTCAGCTCAGAAGAAGCTGAAAATCAACGTGTTCTTCAAATAGCTTCTTGGATGATACCATAGATTCTCTTGGATAAGTGCAGGCAGGCTATGAGGAATCGGAAGACTAACAAATCACAGGAAGAATGAACCGAATAATCTAGCGCAAGTTTCCTAGCTGTCCTCACCTCCACTACTTTAATTAATAGGGAACAATGGAATGAACAGTGCTGGAAGACAAACTGAGCAGCAAAGAATTGTGACTGACAATTTGATGTTAAAATATGTAGTCTACTGTAAAATATATTGATAAATGGAGTTTTTTTCAAGCAT
>NW_011123972.1:0-943 GCF_000146605.3 Meleagris gallopavo
AAACCGGAATGAGAGACTTCTCTGTCACGAAACCTGTAACTAGGGGATGCTTCGATGGTTTGTGTTTTATTCACAGCTACAGCCTGTGGAAATCGCAGAAAATATTTCACTTTTCCAGTTGGGGTTAATTTCATCAGAGCCTTTTGCTGATGGTTCCCAGATACAGGAGATATAGTTTTCACTGCAGATCAGCATGAGAGCTGTGTAAATTCACAGCCTGGGGTTTTGCCTTGGGCTGCTGATGGGAAGTCACTGACGTGGCAGACAGTTACAGTTTATGTGGCTGTCACTGTTTGCTGGTAGTTCACAGAAAAGGGCACAGTTCTCAGTGTGGGTCTTATGACTTTCTTGACAACGGTATTACCCTGTAGGGAAGGTCTGAAACCTTTTCAATCCACGGAAGCAAGTTTCTTGGCAGGTGCAGGCTGTGCAGATTTGCCGTTCTGTGGAAGATAAAGCAGCACAAGACACTTGTGTAGATAAGCTCATCTTTTGACAGCCCTGTCTTAGTGAGGGATTAGTCAACGTCTCTCCAAGTTGGTTTGTATTGTCTTGAATGCTGGAAGTGACCACCAAAGATGAATAGAGCCCCTAGAAAGTTTGTAGGCTAGTATAAGTGGAGTTGGGCAGCGTGCTGCCTGTTCTTCTCTGCCCTCCCTTGCAACTGTAAGTACCGTCCCTGCTCCTGCTAGTGTTCTCTTCACACCTGCTCACTCGCCCTCATTGCATTAGTGGCTTGCTGGTTTCTTTTTCCTTATGTTAATTAGCTACTGGCCTATGACTGTATACCTTTTTCTTCAGCCTACTCCTAGTCGTTGCTATGGATACAAGCTTACTGAACTAAATGGAGACAGCTTGTTCGCAAAGAAGAATGACTCGGCAATGTGCAAGGCAAGGCATCTTGGAAGCCAAGGTGATCGTACTGATGTGTTGTATTGCATAC
>NW_011123973.1:0-713 GCF_000146605.3 Meleagris gallopavo
GCTAATGCAGGAAGACACTCACCTGCTCCATCTGCCATGTCAGATCCGGATTTGGAGCAGAAGAGGACGTCAGTGTGGTTGATGATGAATTCCACCACAGCCGACTCTGTCTGCAGTTCCATGCAGGCAGCTCTTCCGCTGGGGCAGGCAGACTCGTTCTGCTGTGATCTGTAGAAAAAGCAGCTTTTAGAAGTCATTTCTCCAAGATCGTTTCCCCAAGTCTGAATTGCTGCAGCCAAAAGCTGTCAAATTGGGCTCTGGAGACTTCCGCAGTGGGCAATCAGTGATGCCACTGAAGAGATTCTCCAGGCTGATCAAGGACACACCAGTCCCATCTAAGCAAGAGAGCAGGAATGGTCATCTAGAAATTGTGCCCGTGGGCTTGGAGAACAGTCCAGGCTCCTGCTCTGCTGTCAGCCACTTGCTACAGATTTTACAGGAGAAGAGCACATTTGATGGAGAGAAAGGGAGGACTGCTTTTCTTAACTGGAGAACAGATGGAAGCGTTGTGTTGAAACGGAACCAGAAGTTTCCTTAAGAGGTTTGGAGCCCACACAATCGCTAAGTTCTTAGCATGCATGTTTGTGACCGAGGAGCTCCCAGCCAGATGAGCCAAGTGTCTCATCAGGTACTCCAGTGTCCTGGAAAACAAGAGAGGCAGTTGTTCAGCACCAAGGAGCACGCCGTTGCTGCCCTTCACAAAGCAAACCTCA
>NW_011123974.1:0-538 GCF_000146605.3 Meleagris gallopavo
CTCATCTTGAAATTTACCAACGTGTGGCGATGAAATTGTATAAGCGTCACGGTGTATCGGATCTCTGTATTAGGGAAAGCTCACCCTTTTAGTCAACCTAATCATTGGTTCACGCCGTGAAGGGGTGGAATGTATGGGGCTGCTGAATCACGGCCTGAACCTTTGATTGATCACCTGAGGCGAGCAATGAGTCAGCCACGGGAGCACAGGTGAAGGCAATTCAGCTGTGCTGCAGGAAGGGGTGGAGCCTGGCTCCACCTCTCCTAGACCCATTTAAGAGCTGACTGCCAGGTGGGGAAGGATCTCTCTCTGGAGATCCGCTCCATCAGGAGTTCGTCTGGCGAGCCCAGGACAGGGTGAGTGACTTTCTCTTCTTTCTCCAATATAAATGCTATTAGCCGAGCTCCTGGATATGGATCTATACCATCTGTATATCCATTGATTAAACTAAGCCCATAGCCCCATGACTTGACATATTGCCCCACCGCCCCATTTGTGCCCCATATCGCTGCCCCATGGCCCCTTGACTCCATAGTCC
>NW_011123975.1:0-518 GCF_000146605.3 Meleagris gallopavo
AGACAAGGGCTTACTACTCTTGCTAGCAAATTAGCCGAAACCTCAGGAATAGATAATCCCCTCACTGGGTGGTTGGAGTCCTGGTTTGGCAAATGGAAAGGGATGATTGTGTCTGTATTTACTTCTTTGATTGTGGTCACAGGAGTCCTGACGGCCATCGGCTGCTGTATTATCCCCTGTGTGAGGGGACTGGTACAGCGACTAATTGAAACCGCACTGCTTAAGCAAACAACAATGGGGGCACCACCATACTCGGACAGAATGATGATATTAGGAGAAAGTGCAGAAGTTTTTAGAATCGTGCCTTAGGAAGGAATTGCAGAAATCAACATGTATAAAGAAAAAGGGGGGGAATTTGAGGAAAGTGAAAAGTGTTGTTTCTGCATTGATCACTGACAAGGGGAAACTGAGCTAAAGAATTAAGCTGTAACACAACTTTAGAATTAGCTGATGTGGAATGTAAGAACAGCGTATACATGTTAGTAGCATATTTTAGAAACTATAGTTACCGGATTGCC
>NW_011123976.1:0-622 GCF_000146605.3 Meleagris gallopavo
CCAGATCAACTATATCATAATGCTTCATCCTCTTTCTGTGTCCCTATGTGAATGCTTTGATCAACAAGGCCTGTTAAACCAAATGGACGTGGAAGAAGGCACTCACTGTAAAGAGTTAATAGCAGACCACTTTGCTACTCTTAATAGTAGGAATAGGTATGAAAGACAGAAAGAAAATCCATCCCTCCATATGGAGACAGGATGGAAGCAGAACAGATCTAATAAGCTTGTACTGATACCTTTCAATCATCATTTGTGGATCTATGAAATAAGTTCTATGTACTGTGGCCTTTCACTCCTGGTGTACACTTGAGAAGTCTGAAAAGCTGGATTTTGTACCAAGGACCAGTATTTATCTTTCTAGAAACCCTTTCTCCTACCATAGCCCAGCCATAATATGTCTTCTGCTTGACTTTAGGGGTGAGCAACGACCATAATGTTTAAGGCACAGGACGTGTCACAGCTCCTGAAACTGCCTTCCAGGTATGAACATATTTCTTATTTACATCACAGTTACATTTTAGATAGAAAACATAGTAATTAAATTTAAGTAGTGTATTTTCCCAACAAAAAATTAGTTACATACCATTAAGTCTGTAACAGTATTTATCATTTGATGGTT
>NW_011123977.1:0-587 GCF_000146605.3 Meleagris gallopavo
GTAGGCACTTAGGCGGGCTATGACACAGTGCAAATCTCACAGCCCTTGAGGAGGGAAGCTTCTCTCCTGGCATTGAAGATGTTTTGATTTTTTTTTTGGAGGGATCTTTAAACTAGGGCAGTGCAGATGTGGCTGGAGGCAATCTGTGTTTATTTTCTCTTGAGAAATGCCTGCTCCAGCTGAGGGTTTCCCTGCTGCAGCACAGAGCACAGCCCTGAGGGCTGCGTGTTCCATATGGGCTGCAGGCTGTGCAGCCCCACTGCAGCCCGGTGCCCAGGGCTGCCCTGCGGATCAGGTCCCTGCTGTGCCCCAGGGTCTCTGCTGCCTGCCAGGCTCAGCACTCAGCCCGCCCAGGGAGCTGCCCAGGGCTCTGCGGGGAGACGTGTCGGGGGAAGGAGCCCCCAGCAGGGCAGGGCAGGGCATGGGGGCTTCTACTGCCTCAGCTGCTGCATCCTAGAGCACTTCATGGCACCTTTCCATGTCTCCATCTTTCACAAAAGGACCTTGCAGAGTCCGTGCTTTCGGTTTCTTCCTAAAGGAGTGTGAAAATTTCTTTGTAACTGAGCACTGAGACACCAGAATCATTA
>NW_011123978.1:0-501 GCF_000146605.3 Meleagris gallopavo
TGCCAAGGATGACGGCCCGAGACGAATACGGCAGGGAACGCCAAAACTGAATGCCAAAATGAATGTGGCAACACAAAGCCAAGGGGTCATTAGGCCAAGAGAATGGGGCAAGGAACACAAAAATAGGGAGGACGAAGAGAATGTAATAGTGAAAACAGTGCAAGACCAGAGACAAGCAAGACACAGAACAAAGAGGATAGGCAGCCTTCTGGGCACCATGAAGCGCAATTCAGAGCTCTGGGGGAACCCTATTGTGCCGGGCTCTGGAATGGGTAAACGCTGGCGGGTGTGCATCGCCCTTACCTGCTGGGCAGACAATGACCAGTCAGCAAAGTGAGGTTCCAGGGCATGCCGGGAAATGCACATTCCACTTCCTTGCTGTTTCCACCGAGACCAACACATCTCTCCGTGCAGTTGTTACGGCACTTGGGAGCACCGCAGCTCTGCTGCCACCTGTTGGACACAATACAGTCATGAAGGCACTGCCCTGCATCCGGGCCT
>NW_011123979.1:0-750 GCF_000146605.3 Meleagris gallopavo
CACAAAGGAAACCCATGCTTACTGATTTCCCCTCTGATAGCTTTTCATTTTAATCCCAAACTGTATGTCGTGGGCTGGCTCACTACCTTAGGAACAGATCTTTAGAGAAACATAGGCATTATAAAGCTGAGTTAGGCCTGAAGTTTAGGCATCCATCTCTGGGAGAGCCACTTGCAGTGCTGAGGTGAGAATTTTAAATTTTCTCTGAACTGGGCATGTCAAAGGAGAATACCAGTAGAGACCTTGGCAACCAGGTGAAGTATAAGCCAGGTGTCAGAGAATGTTAAGGGAAAGCTGTGTCTCAAGTTTTCTTTCTCTGATGTAAATAAGTGGCTCCAGGGGGAGTTCACAGCCTTTGAACCCTCACCTTGATATGCATTTGCAAGCAAACATTGGCTCACTCTCCTTTTGAAATGAGTGCTGTGCATGAGTTTGATATATGGTTATGGGCAGCTCGCTGAAGTGTGAGACGTGGGAGAGGAGCAACGGGCCAAATAGGGAATTTGGGCTCCTACAGGAGAGTTATACAGGTACAGAACTTGGAGAATTGGTTTATTTTGTAATGGACGACCACCATTATTCTGTTTTTCAAGACCAAGGCAAAATTAGGAAGTAGTACACAGACTTAACGCAGCTATTTGGACGTGTGTGTGATGAGAGCTTTGATTTACCAGGTTAAATACAGCTGGTTCTCAGCCATGACCCATGTCTGATCAACATGTGGAAGAGTAGTCAAGTAGACTGAAACTA
>NW_011123980.1:0-709 GCF_000146605.3 Meleagris gallopavo
GGGGCACGCGGCAGGGGAAGGTCTTCCCCCTGTGCTGGGACCTGCTCTTCTAGGAAGCCCTCCGGCCTGGAGAGGAGCTTCAGCTGCTACTTGTTGACAAGCTCTCTCAGAACGGACCTGCTGCACCACTTTCACGTAGAGATTGCCATTTGGCTCAGCACCAATCTCTGTTAAGGAAGGAGAAGCAACAAGATTTAACAAGAGCCCAGTGCTACTTTCAGTCTGCAAAATGGGCCGCCATGCCAGGACGTCTCATCTGGAGTGTTCACGGTCATGGATCTTAGGATCTCGGGTGAACTGTGGGTTCACATTTCTACTCAGCGCAGGAATGCTAACCGTGATTATGACCACAACCAACACACAACGACAACAGTCCCAGGAAAGAACAGGCAGAAAGCCTAACTAGAAAGACAGCGCACCAAAGCCCGATGCCTGTTGTGTGTCTGTACCTCTCTTGGGTGCCACGTCACACTCGGTGCTCCTCCTCTGCCTTTCCGCATGGCTGCGCTTCAGAGGAAGGCCGCTAGCATCAGCTTCTGACAGAAAGAAAACAAGAAAGACATGAAGAGCATCTCCTTGGAGGAAGACTTCAGCACAGTCAGCCACAAACTTCTGGGCCTCAAGCGTAGTTTCTCCAATTGGCCTTTCCGCTGCTACAGCGGTGTGCCACTTCTGCAGTCAGCACAGACCTGCAGCGCCCTTTCCTCTC
>NW_011123981.1:0-760 GCF_000146605.3 Meleagris gallopavo
CAGAAGTCATGGGATCTGACCCTTCCGGGTGGGGCGGTCTCTTACTGCCTGGCAGTGGGTGCTGGAGGGTGCTTTCCTGGCCGTTCCAAGCTTTTCAGGTTTGAATCGGTATCGGGAACTCTCTCTCTCCTGTTTTATTTGATTTATTAGTCTCAATTTCAATCAGATTGTATTATATTGTGTTATCTTGCATTCCGATATCATAATTAGTAAAATAAGTTTTCCTCCATAGATTGTTGCCGCTGTTTTTTTGTTTCCTCCCTTCCTTCCCATTTTGTGGGCTGGGAAGGGGAGGGCAGGGGTCTACCGCCCCCTGTCACGGGTGTAGATTGATCTCGTTAACTCCGTGACATAAATAAAGGTGTTTAGCTCTCTAATCAAACTATATATAAAAGAATTTCTTTTTTATATTCATTCATTATCACAGAGTAAGACATTATGCAAGTGATTTAAGTAACTATTGATTCCATTAAGTCAACCACAGTAAAGGTCTACCACAAGAATTTACTTGCCTGAAATATTAATTGAAATGCATTTTGTTGAGTGTATAAGCTCCATTTTTGGAGAGTAGTATAGGGCTGCAGAGAAATTAAGAGATAAAGTTGTTTTATAGAGAACATGCAGACTGACAGTGTAAAGAAAGACTCTTTTTCAAGGATTTATAAGAGTGTTGCATTAAAAAAATGAAGTGTCTGAAAAAAAATGAAGGGTCAGAACCATGTGATAGATAAATGAGGAAAAATGGAAGCTGGAACTAGGG
>NW_011123982.1:0-863 GCF_000146605.3 Meleagris gallopavo
GTCACTGCACCCCACAGCTTGGTGTCCTTAGGGTGCACTCAACCCCACTGTTGATGTCCCTGATGAAGGGGAAACCCAGATGCTTGTACCAACTGGGCGTAGAAGCCCTTGGGAGCAGCCCTGCGGAGGACTCGGGGATCCTGGTGGACAAAGAGCTGGACATAAGCCAGTAGTGTGCACTTGCAGCCCAGAAGGCCAACTGTATCGTGGGCTGCATTCAAAAGAGGAGGGACCAGCAGGGGAGAGGGAGGTGATTGTCCCCCTCGACTCGGCTCTGGTGCGGCCCCATGTGCAGCACTGCGTCCAGGCCTGGGGCTCCAGCACAGGAATGATGTGGAGCTTTTGGAGCAGGTCCAGAGAAGGGCCACGAAGATGATCAGAGGGCTGGAGCACCTCTCTTAGAAAGAAATGTTGAGGGAACTGGGATTGTTTCTGTGGGAGAAGAGAAAGCTCTGGAGATAGCTCATGACAGCCTTCCAAGACTTGAAGGGAGCGCATAAGGCAGGAGGGGGGCAACGGCTGTTTAGGAGGGTGGATAGGGATAGGACAAGGGGAAATGGTTTTGAAGTGAGACAGGGGGAGGTTTAGGTTGGTTATTAGGAGGCAGCTTTTCACGCACAGGGTGGTGACGCAGTGGAATGTGTGCTTGAGAGCCACTTGCAGGATGATCTGCTCCATGATCCGTGACCAGCACAGAGGTGAGACTGACATGCTGGTAGTTCCCCGCGTCACACTTTCTATCCTTCCTAAGAGGTGTGCTGTCACCTTTTTTCTCCTCACCAGGGACTTGACCTGACTGCCTCGACTTGTGAAATACCATGGAGAGTGGCTCGGTGACTGCAGCGGTGAATTCCCTCGGAACT
>NW_011123983.1:0-615 GCF_000146605.3 Meleagris gallopavo
GTTTGTTTGTTTGTTTGTTTGTTTGTTTTTCTAAGAATTTGATGAGTGGCCTGAAAATAGTTTGCCTAAAATAACCTTTAAAGACACAGTGGTAATCTGTGGATTCAACACCCAGTCATTTCCTCAATAAGCTGTGTTTTTAACTTGATAGAGCTAACAGTAGGAATCTGGCAGGTTTGAGTTACAGACAGCAAGGGTAACTACAGGTCCTATTGCATCATCATGAGCTGACACAGCAGCTGCATAAAGAAGAACCCAAACCAAGCAGATATTTTAAAACCCAGATCCTCCTTTCTCAGCCTCAGAGAAGCACAATCTAGAGACAAAAGTGAAGGACAGCTTTCAATTTTTCAGCTGAAATTTCAGTATTGCATTACATGTTGACAACCACGGGGGTACAGTACAGAGAGTGACAAGAAGAGAATTCATTTCTCCACCTCCGTGCTTCTACAACTTTATGATTACAGTTACTCACTTATATACCAAGTTTGCCAGATACCAAAGCTGGAATAACTTCTTGGTGTTGCGAAATTAAGGTTTGCAAAAAGAAATTACAAAATCCCATGGTTCTGTGATTCTGAATGCAGACCCTATAGCAAGGCCAATGTGATACTA
>NW_011123984.1:0-550 GCF_000146605.3 Meleagris gallopavo
AGTCATCTTCACTTTGCTGTTGCTTTACTTCATTAACCCCATTCAATTAACCCCATTCACCCCACTGGTGACCCTGGTGTTGGCTTCCTAAAATTTGGATCTAGGAGGTGACCGCTCTCTTTGCTTATGATGCAGGCACTCACAATCGTTGCTGGGCTGGAGGCGTTTGTCGCACAGCTGGTGAGCAGAGCTGGTGCTCTGGTGAGCGTGTTGCACACGGAGACTGAGCTCTGTGCTTTTCTCGAGAGATTACCTTGTGAGAGCCCACTGGAAGCACCGCTGCGGCGTGTGTGTGAGCTGGGCACAGCTTAGGCTGAGCAGTGACCAGGTGAGCTGGCTTTGGTGCTGGGTGGTTGCTGGGAGGTGTCTCAGCAGAAAAGCTGGGCTGGGGAGGAGTTTCCAGCTCCAACGGTGCCCTTCTGAATGGCTGTATCCAGGGAGAATGGGTTCTTTGTTGAGATTCCATCCCATGTTTCAGTGGGATGATGAAAAGGCATTCCTCACCTGCAAAATTGCTGCCGGGCCCCACCTTCATGTCAGACCTAAAAAA
>NW_011123985.1:0-441 GCF_000146605.3 Meleagris gallopavo
CTCACCAATGCTAAAAACTGCTCAGCAGCTGCTTTTCTGACTGCAGCATCAGTGTTTCTAAAACCACCTGTCTCAGGACACTTAACCTCAGAGCCTAAGTGTCCTCTAGACTTGAAGCTGAAGTGTGGGCATATCAGAAGCATTGTGCTTTCAGACATACCTTGCAATTTTCTTTTCCCTTTCTGATCACTGGAATACAGTCCTCCATTAAGTTTCTTAACAGCTGTTTCGTAGTCTTCATAGTCTTTGTCTCAAATGTAGGAAACAAGTGGAAGTTCTCAGCGATGCTCCAAATCCAGAGAAGTCTAAGTCTGCTAAGCCCTTCCGACTCAGAATCCCACCAGGCATACAAAACTTCTGCATGTGTGTTAAGAGCTTTACTCATCAGCAAGCAAGCTTCCCTTTCTTATTTGCATACAGGTGCTTTAATACAATATTGAC
>NW_011123986.1:0-455 GCF_000146605.3 Meleagris gallopavo
GCAGGCCAGCATCTAAGGGATGGCTTGGATTGAGCTGGCAGGTGTAACTGCTTGCTGAGGAACCGTGCAGCCATAAAAGAACTACAAAAGCATCTCTGACTCTGAGATTGACACCTCATCGGCCCATCTCACTGCCATGTTTACTATCTAGTGCCAGCAAGTCTGACCAACAGCTCTGCTTTGAGGAGAACCGGAATTGGTTTCAGGCACCTGGCTCTGAAATCTGGAAAACCCCACCATTAGCGTAACTTAGTTTCTGCAAGTTTGGGCACTAGAAATAATGGAAATAAACCCACAGAAACCCACCCAAACAATGACGACAGGTGCTGGAAAAAGGAAGTCCTCTTTACCTTTCGGATGGAAAGTCGATGACGGTGTGGAATTTGCCCTGTACAGCTGCAGGGCCTTCTTCCACTTCCATGTCCCCGCTCTCTGGCACGATGGCAGAGCTGCTG
>NW_011123987.1:0-529 GCF_000146605.3 Meleagris gallopavo
TGTTCGGCCTCTCCAGGGACTTCACACAGCTTTAAGTACCACCATTTAGACACAGACTCATAGCACTGCACAGCCACCAACGGCCGCTGTCGGCCTCTCTATTCCTTCCATAGAGCACTGCCATCAGTCCCTCTTTGCACTCAAGACTCTCCTGTTCTCTCAGGTATCTCCTTTGTTGCACTACGGGAATGGTATTGCCATTAGCTACCGCAACCACCGCCAACCAAACCAAAACAAAAAGAACTTTCAGAAAGACCCCAAAAAAACCCACTCTGTTTGCCACGATGAAAATGCATGTGCAAAAGCACAGCACTCACCCATGGCAAGCAAAGCATCCAGCAGGTCTGCTGACATCTCAGATTTAATGATGTCTCTTCTAGCAGTGCCCCAGGATACATCAAAGGCTGGACGAAGAGTCCATGATATAAAGACAGTGATAATTGGCATCAAAAAAATATTTGACTCCGTAATGCTGGCACTAGGGATGTGGGGAGAAAAAAGAGCAAAAAGAGGATACGGGTAAGAAAGA
>NW_011123988.1:0-703 GCF_000146605.3 Meleagris gallopavo
ACCTGACCTCCGTTTACGTCTGTTTACGAGGGTGGATAGTGATAGCACAAGGGGGAATGGCTTTAAACTAAGACAGGAGAGGTTTAGGTTAGATAGTAGGGGAAAGTTTTTCACTCAGAGGGAGGTGACACACTGGAACAGGTTGCCCAAGGAGGCTGTGGATGCCCCATCCCTGGAGGCATTCAAGGCCAGGCTGGATGTGGCTCTGGGCAGCCTGCTCTGGTGGCTGGCGCCCTTGCACATAGCAGGGGGGTTGAAACTAGGTGAGCACTGTGGGCCTTCTCAACCCAGGCCACTATACGATTCTATGATTCTATGACCTCGTGTGCTCATGAAAATTACAGAGTGCAGGCGGATTGGAAAAAGGGGAGGTGGAACAGGGAGGTGGGATTTGGGGGTAGGGTCCCCAGCCCCAAGCTGGGTGCACGGCTGCACCCGCACCGGGAAAGGCATTGTGACATCACAGGGCGGGGCAGGACTCCAGTCTTTATGAAGTCACGCTGGCAGCCTCCCTCAGCTCAGACACGTGGGGCGGTCACTCCGTCCTGGTGGTCACTGCTGGAGCTCCGCTCTGGGTGACAGCCACTTGTGTGTTGAGAGTGGTCCGTGGGAGAGAACAGGATGAAGGTCAGCCTGACTCTCTTCCTGATCTTACTTGCCTTCATGTCTCCAATTCCTGACTTTGCCAGCTGTCTCAGCTGGG
>NW_011123989.1:0-571 GCF_000146605.3 Meleagris gallopavo
TGCTTGGATCCCCACACAGGGCTGCAGCTCAAGAGGTCAACACAGCAGAAATAACACAACATGCAACTGGAAAACACATCTCAAAGCCGAGAAGAGCCAACTCTCTGACCTTGGGCACAACTTACCAACCAAGAGCCAGGCCTGGCAAACTTGGCCGATCTGAGCATGCGGGAGGGGGCTGCAATCAGACCAGAAGTGTCCACTTCAATTGCAGCTCCTTGTAGAGAGGAACATCAAACAGTAACAGGTGTGAATGAGTTCATTCACAAGCTGCACAATGAGTTTTTTCTTTATTAAAAAAAGCATGCATGCCGAGTCAAAAAGGTAACAGCAGGAGTTGATATCAATGGAAGACGTTCCTCTTCCTACGCCTCATCCTCCTCCCTCAGCTCTCCTTGCCTCACCTTTACCCCAGCTCCTGGAAGATGCCCACAGACTTTCAGTCAGCTCTCAAATCCATAGGACTCCTTTCACATTACTCCATTAATAAAAGATTTCAGACTCGTTCCATGCACTCAAACTGACCGAGCAGTGGTATCACAATCACTCGTACCACACGGAAGCACCCAAA
>NW_011123990.1:0-622 GCF_000146605.3 Meleagris gallopavo
TCTCTTGGCTTGTTTAATTGTGGCACACGTGTCACAGTCGTGAATGATTTGCGCAATAGCATCCATAGTTAAATCCACCCCTCGGTCTCTAGCCCACTTATATGTCGCATCTCTCCCTTGATGGCCTGAGGTCTCATGGGCCCATCGGGCTAGAAATAATTCACCCTTGTTCTGCCAGTCCAGATCTATTTGGGCCACCTCAATTCTGGCAGCTCTGTCTACCTGATGGTTATTTTGCTGCTCTTCAGTAGCCCTATTCTTGGGCACATGGGCATCTACGTGACGCACCTTTATAACCATATTCTTTATTCGGGCAGCAATATCTTTCCACAGGTCAGCAGCCCAAATAGGTTTACCCTTTCTTTGCCAGTTGTTTTGCTCCCACTGCTGTAACCACCCCCATAGAGCATTTGCCACCATCCACGAGTCAGTGTAAACATAAAGCATTGGCCACCTCTCCCGTTCAGCAACATCCAAGGCCAGTTGGACAGCCTTTACCTCTGCAAATTGGCTCGATTCTCCTTTTCCTTCTAGTGGCCTCTGCAACTTGTCGTGTGGGGCTCCACACAGCGGCTTTCCATCTGCGGTGTTTCCCCACAACACAACACGATCCATCTGTGAA
>NW_011123991.1:0-462 GCF_000146605.3 Meleagris gallopavo
TGGTTTCATCCTTTTGGCTTGTTTGATTATGGCACATGTTTCACAATCATGAATAACCTGTGCAATAGCGTCCATAGTTAAGTCCACCCCTCGGTCTCTAGCCCATTTATGTGTCGCATCTCTCCCTTGGTGACCCGAGGTCTCATGGGCCCATCGAGCTAAAAAATAATTCACCCTTGTTCTGCCAGTCCAGGTCTATTTGGGCCACCTCAATTTTGGCAGCTTGGTCTACCTGATGGTTATTTTGCTGTTCTTCTGTAGCCCGACTCTTGGGCACATGAGCATCTACATGGCGCACCTTTACAACCATATTCTTTGTTCGGGCGGCAATATCTTTCCACAATTCAGCAGCCCAAATAGGTTTACTCTTTCTTTGCCAGTTATTTGCTCCCACTGCTGTAACCATCCCCATAGAGCATTTGCCACCATCCATGAGTCAGTGTAAAGATAAAGCATTGGCCA
>NW_011123992.1:0-459 GCF_000146605.3 Meleagris gallopavo
TCTCGTCCCTGGAAAGGTGATGGAACAGCTTCTGCTGATACCATCTCCAGACAACTGGGAGAAAAGGAGGTTATCAGGAGTAGTCAGCATGGGTTCACCAAGGGGAGGTCGTGCTCGACCAACTTGGTGGCCTTCTATGATGCTGTCACATGCTGGGTAGATGGGGGAAGAGCGGTAGATGTAATCTACCTTGATTTTAGAAAGGCATTTGATACTGTCTCCCACGACATCCTTATAACAAAGCTGAGGAAGTGTGGGATAGACGAGTGGACAGTGAGGTGGGTTGAGAACTGGCTGACTGGCAGAGCGCAGAGGGTCGTCGTTGGTGGTACAGAGTCTGGCTGGAGACCTGTGACCAGTGGTGTCCCCAGGGGTCTGTGCTGGGTCCGGTCGTTGTTCAACATCTTCATCAATGACCTTGATGAGGGACAGTGGCCACCTCAGCAAGTTGCTGATGAT
>NW_011123993.1:0-571 GCF_000146605.3 Meleagris gallopavo
AGTAGGTGAACACATGTGTAGTAGAATCATATATAACTCTGTGTGTGCAACAATAAAGTGAAGCTTGATCACTCATATTGAGTACTGTCGTGCTTCCCGCTTGAGAACAATCTGATTAGGACGCCATCCGCAGCACATCGCTAACACGGTACGAGTTTGGCACCAGGCAGTAGCAGCCCTGCCAGCTTACAGTGCCCGCAAGAGAAAAGCTGCTCAGCCCACCAGCAGTAGCACCTGTTGCAACCTCCTTCACGTTAATGCATGCTTAATTCTTTCTTAACCTGGAGAACTAAACAGTAGCTTCAGAAGAAACTGCTATTAGGTCATCTGAGAGGAAAACCCACTTTCAGAGATGAGCAGACGGAATCCGAAGGGCGTCTTCCTCCTAACGTTGCTGCGATTTTCATTTTAATTTATACTCAGCCTTTCAGTTTAGTAAGCATCAATACTTCCCTACGGCTGCAAACCACAACCCAGCGGGGATCTGTTTCACACCACGGGTTAACCAGGTGTGACTCGATCTGGACTTACAGGATAATTCCCTGACTTCAGCCTCCCAGAAGCTTGGAGG
>NW_011123993.1:2723-3502 GCF_000146605.3 Meleagris gallopavo
TGCCTTCCCCTTTCACCAGGTCAGAAATTCTCCTTCTTCTAGTCCTTCTGATAAGGGTGGAAATTGTGGCAACAACCAAGGAAGGTTTCATCCTACTGCACCATTCCTGGACTGTTGAACTGCCCCAGTTTCCAGTGGGACTGAAGGTACAACATCACTCCGGTAAGCGCGAGTTGAATTTTAAAAGTAAGTTGTACAGCACAACTGTCGACGTGCAGAAAGACAAACTTCTATCAGGTCTGTTAGGTTAGCAAAGCTAGCAGAAGTACTCCGCGCGATGCCACAAACAGATCCTGAAAGAAGGAGCCGACGGGGAGGAGAAGAAAACATCTGTGAGGGCTCCCAAAGTATCTTCCCTCTAGCTGTTGTACCATCATTCTGTACAGTTCTATCCTTGGCTATTCTCTGCTAAAAGACAGACTCAAAACTGCCTCAGAGGTTCAACGCGCTCTTCCCATTTGCAAGCTTACAAGCGTGGGAGGAACCCTTTCCAGGATACTCTATAGTGATATAAAATGGACGTCTTGGTAGAAAGCGGATTGCAAGAATGAATTCTGACTAGCTAAACATCACAGCTTTATGCAGATCCCTGAGCTGTGGTCTTCTAACAAATGAAGTGGCTTTTCACGTTCTGCTTCGTACCAGACTTACAACCCTTCAAACTCCCCCGCTCTCACTGAAGTTCTCTGGTATCCGTGGAGTGAGCAAAGTGCACAAGTAACTGAAGTACTGAATAGCACCTTGATGCTTACAGAACGCAATGTGCGCTAGTGCTTTCA
>NW_011123994.1:0-373 GCF_000146605.3 Meleagris gallopavo
CGAGGAGGGCGGGGACGCGGGGGACCGCAGCGAGGCCGAGCCCGCGTCCAGATCGCTCTGCGGGGTCGTCTGTGTCCTCAGGCAGATAACGGGAGGATGCGGGAGCTGAGGGGCGATGGGAGGGAGGGGAGCGTCCTGCCGTGCCGCCGGCAGCCTGGGGACCACGTGCTGTGGGTGCCGGCACAAAACTCCTCCATCCGTCACCACGGAAGCAAAATGGTGATTCTGACATTATCTTTTGCAGGCGAGGATAACCAAGTCTTTGAGAAGTACAGCACCTCCCCGAGGGTGACGAAGTGCGCCTTTCTGACCTGAGCCCAGCAGACATCGCAGTCCCCAGCCTGGATTGTGACCTGGTGTCTTTCCAGTGCAG
>NW_011123995.1:0-648 GCF_000146605.3 Meleagris gallopavo
AAGGACATAGGAGTGCTCCTCTTTCAAGGAATGACCTTGGAAGTCAGATACTACTACGACTTCCTGGAGAAGATCTGTGGGAAAGAGAAATTCAGAAAAGTTGTTTTTCAAGGTGAGCTGTAGGTTTCTCCGTGGCCCGGGCAGTCTCGTGACCCTTGCAGTGCCCGCACACGGCCCCCCAGGAGCTGGCCGGCTGCTCAGGCTGTGCAGGTTCTGTGCTGCTGTCAGCTCTCCCTGCCTCGGGCTCCTCCAGTCCCGAGCGCCTCAGCCCTGACGAGGACGTCCCACAACCTCCCCGTTTCTCCCCTGCAGGCCCCCTGGCTGCTGGACATGGTGGTGTCCCAGGTGGCACCGGTGGCCTCCCTGGTGCCCTCTGGCCAGCTCGTTGTCTTTCCCATGTGAGTATGTTGGTGGCTGCAGCTGCTGCTTGTTGCAGCTGCTCAGCTCTCATTCCGTAGCGCTTGTTCCTTGTGTCCACGGGTGTCCTGCCTGTGAGGATACAGCACAGAATCATAGAATGATCTGAGTGGGAAGGAACCCTGAAAGGGCAGCTAGTCCTGCAGGGAACAGGGACACGTACCATCAGACGAGGTGGCTCGGAGCCTGGTCCAGCCAGACCTCGAACAACTGTCGGGGCACCCACCACCT
>NW_011123996.1:0-513 GCF_000146605.3 Meleagris gallopavo
GGCAGAGCATCCCGGCTGCCACATCTGGCTTTGGATCGCTCCAACTTCTCAGGCAGAGGGCTCAGAAGATCAGGCCTGGCAGGGCTCACCCAACCAGCCAGTTTAGGCCCGGCAGGCCTAAACTCATGAGACCTGGTTCTGCTGTGGAGAACAGGTGGAAGCAGTTCACTTGTCTGGCTGAGGCCTGGAGCCTGCTTCCACCCCTCCCTCACCTCACTTCAGGCCTGGCTGCCCCCTGTCAGGGCTCTCTGCATGGAGGTGTGTCTTTTTTGGTGCTCTGTGTGCCATCCTGATCTTCAGGATGGGTTGAGCACTTTTGTCTCTGCTTTCTGGATTGAGTCTTTTTTTCTGATTTGAGTTCTGCTGGGAAGCGGCAGATGCAGAGTGTGACCTGCTTTTCCTTTGCCCTCCAGAGCGAGTTGCCGTCTGGGATGCGGTGGCCGCCTACGTACGGGAGCAGCTCCTGGGGCAGAAGGTGTGTTGGCTGTCGGGTTCCTCCTCTCCCTGTCCAGC
>NW_011123997.1:0-1020 GCF_000146605.3 Meleagris gallopavo
CGGGAAGGGAATCCCGAGGCGTCCTCCTGGAGCTGCGGGTGCCGGGACGCGTTCTGGGGGCCCCGTGGGCCGGAAGGGGTGCTTTGCTATTGGAGACAAGCCGTTCCGTAAGGAGCGCTGGGTGATGCTGACTGACGCCATCCCTTGTGAGCGTGCTCTATAGAAAGCTGCCCTCTGTGGGAGCGAGGAAACGAAACGCGGTGATTCAATACTGCCGGGTTGTTACGGGGTTCCTGCAGTCTGGGATTCTAGTCTGAGGATTGCATGAGGACGCTACGAGGATAGCAGCTCCTGTGAGTGTAAGTTCTGTTATGTCAGATTCGGTGATTGGTTCCCAGTTCCAGATTCTTTGATTCTGTGATGATTCTGGGCTTCAAATGTGTGGTGGTGACTCTGATTCCTCACTAAGAGTACAGACGCCCAGACTTGTAGCTACGCAATACGATGCATTTCCACATCCACCCCTGTGCACAGTGTGTGGCATAGTTCTGAGTGCCTGACAAACCCAAGCAAAATCAATTTCTGTAGCTTATTTAAAATATATATATATATGTATATTTGCTTTAGTTTCTGCTCCCTGTTCCATTTATTTACGTTCTCCCTTGCTTCATATGTAACTTCCAACCTTGGCATTTTGCAGATAATACCTTTTCCCCCTCTCATCCTTCGATGGCTCCTGATGGTCCCTTGTTTCTCTAGTTTTAATGGGCTCTCAGTGTCATGAGCCCGTTCGCGTAAGAATTTGGGAGTGGCGTTCACTCCATGAATCTTATCACAGTTAGTGTCCCTAGTTGCTATCATGCAGACTCCACCAACCTCCAACAGATAGAAACAGCTACAATATACACTCCTAAGGGGGAGGCAGGAATGCATTTTTTGATGAGCATAGATATGCTGTAGTAGATGTAACAGTGACTTAACAAGACTGGACATGGCTGGATGCACTTGGTTGTTTTCCACCTAGAGGACAGGTTACACACACCTACAGCACACAGCTCTCCTGCTGTGTCGTGAGGATCA
>NW_011123998.1:0-1079 GCF_000146605.3 Meleagris gallopavo
GGAATTCCAGAAGACATTAATAAACAGCAACTGAAGAGGACTTGTTTCAAATTACTCATGGGAAATCTGTGCTTTTTACTAACCAATCTCAACCTACTACCATGGTTGCTGCTACTGAAACTTTTACTGTTCAAGAAGTCATCTTTTAGTTCCATGCTCTGAGACAACCAGAATAGTGCTCTCAGTCTTTGAAATTTAACAGACAGATCTATAATATAAATCCTATAGATCCAGATTTCTCTCGTGCAGGATTACGGCTGGCTTTGAAACCTGCAGCACATTCAGTGAGTGGGGGCCACGTGTTTCCCACATAGCTGGATTTGGGCTTTGGCACAAAACACAGTTCTTTGCAGTTGCTCTCTTTGGAACAGCACCAACCTACCTGTTAAGGGAGCTTCCTGAAGATTCTGTGCTCTCTGAGAACCATCTGAACCTTCTGTTCCACAGCTTTTAGCAGGCCTCCCATGAGATGATACGCTCTCAGTGGAGTTACAACATTTCATTTTCTTCAGTTTCATTCTGTTAAAGACAGTGTTTCCATTAAGAGAACGTAAAGGTACTCCACAGGTATTTGAAGAAAACCTAAGGAATGATCCCTACGCTCTTGCTGTTTAAAAGCATGTTTTGGTCTGAAAAAAAAATCACGAGCTAACTGCTGGAATAATTCAAGATCTGCCCGTAATGTACAAAACTCTGAGAGTGTTCTCCAAAGCCAGAAAAAGCCCAGAGCCAAGAGCACGACAGCCAAGCTGATGAAAGCAGGACTCTGTTCACACAGTCCTTAGAAAGGTTCCCTCCGCATCTCTGACGTCCCCAGTCAGAGTTTATAGGCAACAGGTTTTACTCCTGCGCTCAATTAAGAGATGTTCAGAGCAGAGGTTTTCACTGAGTTGTGCTTTAGTCCAGTCAGAATGTCTGTCCAGTGCTCGGATCACCAAAGTACCTACTGTAACTAAAAGACAACTGTTCTTCACTGAGCACAGTGACAAAGTTGTTTACCTTTGAAGCATCCACCTGCTGACAGAGCATTTGAAGTAAGGACTGGGCATCTTCTGCCCACCGAGGGAGAGTTTTGGGAG
>NW_011123999.1:0-976 GCF_000146605.3 Meleagris gallopavo
GCCTCAGCACCCTCACTGTACAAGACATTGTCCTTAGATTTCACCTCCATTTTCCCTTGTTCTTTCCTTTAGGTATTGAAAGGCTGTTACCAGGTTCCCTTGGAGCCTTCACTTCTCCAGGAGGCTGAACAGCCCAGCACTCCTTGCTTACAGGAGAGGGGTTCCATCCTTGGGTTGGTGTTTGTGGCTGTACTCTGGATGCACTCGCACAGCTCCATGTCTCCCTGCACTGAGGACTCCACATCTGGACGCAGCACTGCAGCTGAGGCCTGACCAGCGCAGAGCAGAGGGATGGGGATCTCCTCCCTTGGCCCGCTGACTGCGCATCTTTGGATGCAGCCCAGGATACGGTTGGCTTTCTGGGCAGGAAGGGCCCACTGCTGGCTTTGTCCAGCTCCCACCCACCAGTACTCCCAGGCCTTATGGAGCAGGACTACGCTCAGTCCTTTCATCCCCTAGCATGTTTTGGTGGTGGCTGTTCCCTCATCCCAGCTACTGACCCTGCACTTGGATTTGTGCCCACTGCTCAGCCTGTTGAGGTCTCTCTGGATGGCATCCCGTCCCTCTGCTGTGTCACTGCACCCCACAGCTTGGTGTCCTTAGGGTGCACTCAACCCCACTGTTGATGTCCCTGATGAAGGGGCAACCCAGATGCTTGTACCAACTGGGCGTAGAAGCCCTTGGGAGCAGCCCTGCGGAGGACTCGGGGATCCTGGTGGACAAAGAGCTGGACATAAGCCAGTAGTGTGCACTTGCAGCCCAGAAGGCCAACTGTATCCTGGGCTGCATTCAAAGAGGAGCGACCAGCAGGGAGAGGGAGGTGATTGTCCCCCTCGGCTCGGGCTCTGGTGCGGCCCCATGTGCAGCACTGCGTCCAGGACCTGGGGCTCCAGCACAGGAATGATGGTGGAGCTTTTGGAGCAGGTCCAGAGAAGGGCCAACGGAAGATGATCAGAGGGCTGGAGCACTCTCTTAG
>NW_011124000.1:0-1143 GCF_000146605.3 Meleagris gallopavo
GGATATCGGGAAATGGGATATAGATGGGATGGGCTCTGGATATGGGATCATAGAATCATAGAATCATAGAATAGCTCAGCTTGGAAAAGAGCTTCAGGATCATTGAGTGCAACCACAGCCTGAGCATCCTGCCCTAATTAACAGCCCTGTGCTAAATCACGGCCCTGAGCACCACATCCAGACGGTTGTTAAACACATCAGGGATGGTGACTCAACCACCTCTCTGGGCAGCCCTTTCCAGAGCCTGACAACCCTTTCTGTAAAGGAGTTTTTCCAACCTTTACAGGTTGGAATCTAAACCTCCTCTTTCACAGCTCAAGGCCACTTTCCCTTGTCCAGTCACCTGTCACCAGTGAGAAGAGACCAACCCCGCTCTGCTGCAATCCTCTCTCAGCTGTTGGAAGAGAGCAATAAGGTCTCCCCTCAGCCTCCTCTTCCCCAGACTAAACAGCCCCGGTTCCTTCAGTCTCTCCTCGTAGGCCATATTCTCCAAGCCCTTCCCAGCCCTATTGTCCTTCTTTGGACCTGCTCCACCCCGACAGTCACGGAACTGGGCCAAACCAGCTCATAAACTGTGGACAAAACCCCATTCCTGGAGACATTCAAGGTTGGGCTAGATGGGGCTCTGCGTAACCTGATTTAGCTGTAGATGTCCCTGTATATTGCATGGGAGTTGGACTAGACGACCTTTAGGGATCCCCTCCTACTCAAAGAGTTCTGTGATTTTATGATAAGCCATGTTCCTTCAGCCTCTCCTCACAGGTGTAGTTGTAGTTGTAGTGCTTCAGCTCCAGTCATCTTGAGTGTGCCTTCCCAAACCTGCTCTGGCTTGCTGACATCTTTCCTGTGTTGGGGAATTGAAATCTGGAGGCCCCTTTTTTGCAATGTCTTCCCTCCAGCAAATAAAATGATGTAGTCTGAGCTCCTCAGATCGTAAAAAAGATGTGGGCTGACTTTTTAGAAGTCTTTGAAGATTGAGAACCTAAAGTACTCAGCCAGTGAGGAACCAGGGGGGAAAGAGAGAAGCGTCGGGGAATAGGGAATAAAAGATGCAACTCTGTTTTCTGGAGGCCCTTCTGCTTGCAGGAGACGCGCCATTGCAATTGCAAATGAAATCTGCTTTCTCAAAGGTACCGTCCTAGA
>NW_011124001.1:0-532 GCF_000146605.3 Meleagris gallopavo
CCACTTGTAGGAGCTCCCTGTGACCCAGGAGCCTGGCCCAGCTCCTGCAGCAGCAGACGATGACATTTCTACCCTCCCCTCTGATCTCCCCTGAGATGGCCCTTCGTCTCCATGGCCAACAGATCCTGAAAGACAACAGCATCATGATTGTACTCTGAAATCTGCTGCATTAACCACCAAATGTCCAGTGAATAGTGACCAGTTATAGACACATGATTAGTCCTTCCAGAGAGTGTTTGCTGTAACAAAAAGGACATACAGACAAGGGCTGGGGGGGGAGGAGGGCGTGGACTTCCTCTGTGTAGAGCAGTGATCCAGTGGAGGCAGTGCAGGCATCTCATCCCTTGATGGAAACCCTTTGGCTGAAATGGGATTCTGCTCCCCCAGACCCACAGGAGTCTCAGGGATTCCTCTGGTTCAGTTCAGCTGTGCACAAGGAGTTGCCTGCATGCGAGCTCCTGCTCTGAGTCCTTGGTCCTTCAGCAGGGAGTCAGTTGCTCACACACAGAGCCTGGGTGATGACCAAGGTGCC
>NW_011124002.1:0-636 GCF_000146605.3 Meleagris gallopavo
GTGTCCTTAGGGTGCACTCAACCCCACTGTTGATGTCCCTGATGAAGGGGAAACCCAGATGCTTGTACCAACTGGGCGTAGAAGCCCTTGGGAGCAGCCCTGCGGAGGACTCGGGGATCCTGGTGGACAAAGAGCTGGACATAAGCCAGTAGTGTGCACTTGCAGCCCAGAAGGCCAACTAGATCCTGGGCTGCATTCAAAGAGGAGCGACCAGCAGGGAGAGGGAGGTGATTGTCCCCCTCGACTCGGCTCTGGTGTGAGGCCCCATGTGCAGCACTGCGTCCAGGCCTGGGGCTCCAGCACGGGAATGATGTGGAGCTTTTGGAGCAGGTCCAGAGAAGGGCCACGAAGATGATCAGAGGGCTGGAGCACCTCTCTTAGAAAGAAATGTTGAGGGAACTGGGATTGTTTCTGTGGGAGAAGAGAAAGCTCTGGAGATAGCTCATGACAGCCTTCCAAGACTCGAAGGGAGCGCATAAGCAGGAGGGGGCAACGGCTGTTTAGGAGGGTGGATAGCGATAGGACAAGGGGGAAATGGTTTTCAAGTGAGACAGGGGAGGTTTAGGTTGGTTATTAGGAGGCAGCTTTTCACGCACAGGGTGGTGACGCACTGGAATGTGTGCTTGAGAGTCACTT
>NW_011124003.1:0-509 GCF_000146605.3 Meleagris gallopavo
TTTCAGATTTGCCCCTGGAACCAAGGTGGGTAGGTCTGTTCCAGGTGCTGCTAATGCCCCACACAACAGTAAAAATTAAAGAACAAACTTTGTGGATACATCATACTAGAGTTAAGAAGGTCCCTCGAACACAATGGGAACTGAAGTCAGCTGGATCCTTAAAATTGTAAATCCAAGGACAGTAATACGGGCTCTTATAATTGTTAGAAATGTTCATTTAGTTAAGTGCAACATTTGATGTAAATACTTATGCATCTCTTAGTAAAAAAAAAAACATCATTGCAAAGTATACTTATATCAGTAATTGTTTGGTATGTGAGTAAGCTAAGGATTTAAACTTTTCACTTCTTGTTGTCCCTGATAATTTTAAGGTGAGAAATCAAACTGTTGCAGGATTTGAGTGACCGTCCTCGTGGT
Organism: Meleagris gallopavo; assembly: GCF_000146605.3. NCBI lineage: Eukaryota > Metazoa > Chordata > Aves > Galliformes > Phasianidae > Meleagris > Meleagris gallopavo. The sequence continues at coordinate 418 of NW_011124003.1, forward strand.
GATGATCAACAAGGATGTAGATTGGATTTAACTACATCTGTTCTAATCAATGGAGATTTACAAATTATACAGTGAGTGCAATAAAGGGGATT
>NW_011124004.1:0-889 GCF_000146605.3 Meleagris gallopavo
CAAGGCTGCGCTTCACTGGGATGCCACTCCCGTCACCTTCTGACAGAGAGAAAACAAGGAATACTTGAAGAACAGCTCTTTGGAGGACAGTGTCAGAACTGTCAACCACAACCTTCCAATTCTCAAGCATATTTTATTCAGTGTGCCCCTTAGCTGTTCATTATTATTATTTTGCCATTTCTGCAGCCGGCACGGAACTGCAATTTTCCTCTCTCAGACATCAGAAATACCCTCCATGCAGTCATATTTGGACAAAGGCACCCCAACGCTACATTACCAGAAGTTCTTACCTTCGGAGGCTTTCCGTTTTCTCCACATCTCACCACGATTCAATCGAATCTGAAAAAACAAACAACAGAAGAGCACAACTTGAGAATCGACCGTGATATTAGGTCTCATTCTTAGAACCAAACCCAGAAGCTAAGCGGGTACTCAGTGAACCAAAGGGCAGCAGGCATCCTCCTACACAACCCCTCCCTCTTTCACGCTCAAGAAAAGCCAGAAAAAATCAAAGCACACAAGCATACCTTGCGAGATGCGGAGCGGGAAGGGGAATAAGAACCACCTCCCTGGTTGGCCATGCTGGAGAAATTCCTAGAACAAGCTCAGGTTCTCAAGGATCTCTCCACAGGGACTTCTGCCACTCCTGGAAAGAGCTGCCTTCGCTCCTTCTTGGACGGCAAGCCTTCTCCTGGCTTGATCAGGGAAATCAAGGAACCCTAAAGAAAGTATCGAGAGGTGAAAAATAGTGAGCAATAAGCATTTTCCCGGCCTTCTTCTCTTGCTCGATTGGTTTCTTGAGGGGGCGGGGAAATGCCTCGACATCAGCTGCGTACAGGGAACTATGCCAACGCTCAAGCAACCTTCAGTGGATCGTGGAAGTGATTGA
>NW_011124005.1:0-905 GCF_000146605.3 Meleagris gallopavo
TGAGCAGCCATGCAGGTATACTCTCTCTCGGCCTCTGCCAAAATCGCTGCACCAGGTCCATTAGTAGGAGTGTATGGTCTGGCTGTCACATGCAAATACGTTTCGGCAGGGGGCCATTGGTCAGGGGGCACCCCTGCCGGTCTATCTTGCACCTTTTTCGTTTTTTGAGTTATAATAGGACGGAGTTGCAGGGGATCCGCCATGACTGGAACCTCTAGGTCTGATTTGGAACTCCCGTTTTCTCTTGAACCAGGTCCGCTACTTCAGAGATATGACTGTCGTCTATTGAAATACTACGGACCTGGCCTAGAGACTGTAAAACTGGTTTTTTCCCATCAATACATTAAGTTCTTGCTCCAATTTGTCAATCCGAGCTTTTAGGAGCTGATTTTCATTTTCTAAATTACCTGATCTTGTCTCTGCTTGATTTCAAGCATTCAGCAGTGGCCATGCCACTGTGGATGCAGCTAATTGCCTTTCCTTCGTAGTTTAAGACATCTTTGTCCAGTCCCTGAAAGTATTCTGTTAAGCGTACTGGGGAAATACTCGCCAAAGTACGCAGGGGACCCCATTTCTCAATTATAGTTGCCAGTTGATAAGAAGGAGATCCCAGAAACCCTGGGATCTGCCCGGGGATCATTTTAACTAGGGGAATGGTGTTCTCCCCCTTGACCCATTCACAGAAACCCCATAAAAGAGACATGATGTAAAGTGGATTTACATCAAACAATTGCCTGGCTCGCCAATTGTTTAATCAATGGATATACAGATGGTATAGATCCATATCCAGGAGCTCGGCTAATAGAACATATATTGGAGAAATAAGAGAAAGTCACTCACCCTGTCCTGGGCTCGCCAGACGAACTCCTGATGGAGCGGATCTCCAGAGAGAGATCCTTCCCCAC
>NW_011124006.1:0-504 GCF_000146605.3 Meleagris gallopavo
AGAGAGGGAGAACTAATCCCTTTGCTTCTGAAACCCAGGATCTCAGTAAATGAATTTAGAGGATTATCCGTGCCAGAAAGCTTGTACATTTCTGCCTCCAAACGTGCTACTTTCCAGCTTTTCTACAATTACCCAGCCTAGTTTGATGCAGAAGCACTGTCTTGTATCACAAGTCACATACTATTCTCAGCCTCCTGCATGGATATTTTTCTGAAGAGAAAATATGCTGGCAAGGTTATATGAAGGACAAATAGCAAAATAAGTGTTATTTTCTACAGACTATGTCATCTCACAACAGCAAAACCTTTCTTAACTTCATAAAAGTTAATCAAATGCTAGAGAAGGCACATCAGTTTCCTTTAAAATAAATGGTGATTCTAAAGAAAATATCTCTAGGCTGATCTGTCAGAGGCGTAGATTGTTTTGGAGAAGCTACCAGTTTTTTACCAAGCTGGTCACCAAGCTGTGTGTTAAATAACAGAACGTGAGCACAGAGAGCACACA
>NW_011124007.1:0-1061 GCF_000146605.3 Meleagris gallopavo
GATCCAGCTGTGCTGAGGATCCTTTCCGCTGCGGTTTGAGGAGCTCAGACAGCAAGGGGGTCCGATCTGAACCTCGTGACACAGCGGGAGGGCCTCCTGTATGCGTGTGTTTAACCCTGCCCTCTGCGTGGAAAATAACCAAGCGTATCCAGCCATCTCCAGCCTCGCTAGCTCACCGCTCTATCACTACAGAATATCTACATTACATCAGGACATTCCTGCGTCTCTCTTAGGAGCGTATATTGTAGCTGTACCCATCTGTTATAAACTGGCAGAGCCTGCACAATGGCAGCTAGGGACACCAGCTGGTTACAAGAGTCACGGAGTGAACTCCGGTCCCAAATCCTTAGATGAATGGGCTCATGACAACTGTTACAATTGAGAAACAAGACATCCCTGGGGGCCATCAAGGGATAAAAGGGGGAAAAACGTTATCTGCAAAATGCCACGTTTGGAAGTTACGTGTGAAGCAAGGGAGAACAGAAATAAACAAGAGCAGGGAGCAGAACTAAAGCAAAGGGGTTCTAGTTTTTTTGAATAATCTACAGAAATTGATTTTTGCTTGGGTTGTGTCAGCCACTCAGAACTATTCCACGCACTGGGCACGGGGGTGGATATGGACAGACATCATATTGCACAGCTACAAATCGGGGAATCTCTGCTCTTAGTGAGGAATCGGGATCACCACACAGCTGAAGCCCAGAATCCTCACAGAGACACAGCATCTAGAATCGGGAAACAGCGACAGAACGTGAAGTAATCCAACCTACAGGAGCTGGTATCCTCAGCATCCTCGTAGAATCCTCAGACAACTGATTCACAGACACCTCAGACTCCAGTAACCCATCATAGCCCCACAGTATCAAACCACCACATCTTGTTTCCTCGCTCCCACAGAGGGAAATGCAGCACGGAGCCCGCGTGGCTCTGCGCTGTATCGCATGTGAGTATCCCCGTCCCTGCTGATGTGCTCAGAAGGGCACACGAAGGAAGCAGTGGGCTCGGGACGCGGCCAGGGGACACGTCGGGGAGAGGACGGGACGGAGCCACAGCCTGGGGAC
>NW_011124008.1:0-426 GCF_000146605.3 Meleagris gallopavo
CAAAGACAATGCAAAGCAAACAAAAAACTCACTACACAAAATAACAAATGAGAAATTGCAAAACAAGGATGGAGAGCAAAGCAAAGCAAAACGAGGTCGAGAAATACAAGAGGAAAGCCAATGAATTCAATACACTAGCATGGCAAAGCAAAGAATCCTAGCAAAGTAAAGAGAGAACAAAGCTCACCAGTGCTTAACAATGGAAAGAAAGAACCAAAATTTAACAACAATGTAAGGCCCCGATACCAACAATAACCAAAGAGCAAACCAAAGCCAGGAAAACCAGCAAAGGAAGAAAGAGTAAGTAATAAAAAGACCAAGGAGAGCAAAGCAAAATCACTTGAAATCCTCACAAATAGAGGGGAATACACTCAGGAAAGGAAAAAGCAGTTCCAAGAATAGAAACAAAAGGGAAAATAAAACAAA
>NW_011124009.1:0-654 GCF_000146605.3 Meleagris gallopavo
TTAAATGTACTGCCTCCCATTGCTTTCAGCATAGTTTTTAACAACCCATTGTATCGTTCAATCTTACCTGAGGCTGGTGCATGGTAGGGAATATGGTAAATCCACTCAATACCATGACCTTTAGCCCAGGTATCTGCAAGAGAATTTTTAAAATGAGTCCCATTATCTGACTCAATTCTTTCTGGGGTACCATGTCGCCACAGGACTTGTGTCTCAAGACCTAATATGGTATTTCGGGCAGTAGCGTGGGGTACTGCATAGGTTTCAAGCCACCCAGTTGTTGCCTCCACCATGGTGAGCACATAACGCTTACCATTACGAGATCGTGGCAAGGTGATATAATCAACCTGCCATGCCTCCCCATATTTGTACTTTTGCCATCACCCTTCCTCCCCAGAGAGGTTTCATTCTCTTGGCTTGTTTAATTGTGGCACATGTGTCACAGTCATGAATGATTTGCGCAATAGCATCCATAGTTAAATCCACCCCTCGGTCTCTAGCCCACTTATATGTCGCATCTCTCCCTTGATGGCCTGAGGTCTCATGGGCCCATCGGGCTAGAAATAATTCACCCTTGTTCTGCCAGTCCAGATCTATTTGGGCCACCTCAATTCTGGCAGCTCTGTCTACCTGATGGTTATTTGCTGCTCTTCA
>NW_011124010.1:0-535 GCF_000146605.3 Meleagris gallopavo
CTCGATCGGCACCCATAAGGGTTTCCCGAAACAAATGTTTAATGACCTAATTCGAGCTGCGGTCCAATTTGCTAAGATTGACCGCCAGCCCAACCATGTCCTTCTCCAGCTTTGGAGACAGCTAAAGGACAATCAAACATTTCAAAACTACCCTAAGAAACCAAGGGTAAGAATTATAGAGAGGATACCAACAAGAGCCTGGAACCTAGAAGACTTCATTGTTCCTAATAGGAAAAAAAAGCCGCCTCAAGTGTCTCGGGCCACGACGCCTGAGCCATCGGAAGCAAAAGAATTGGCCCTAGCACAGTTCATGGCGTGACGGGGGATGTTAGTCCCCCTAGGGCCTCCAGGCGGCACCGGAGGCTCTATGTAGAATTACCGATTTATTGGTCCCCCCAAAATATTCAGCGAGTTATGGCATTAGTGGACACTGGAGCAGAAACATCAATCATTTATGGAGATCCCAACAAATTTCATGGAAACAGAGTGATGATTGGTGGTTTTGGGGGACAAACTATTCCTGTCACCCAAACGT
>NW_011124010.1:2555-3089 GCF_000146605.3 Meleagris gallopavo
AATAAAATGGCCATGGAAGGTGCAGGTAGGACCCAAGTGGTGTGGCCTACTTGCACCTTGGGGGAGATTGTTGGAGGTGGGAGGCTCAGGAGTCCCTCCAGTAATAGGTACGTACGTGGCCTACTGGCGCGGTGGTCAACACTCCGATTTTCATTGCTAAAGGGACTCCCATCATGTCCCTATGGCAGATCAGGACACCTCCTTTGCTGCCTGATATTATGATGCAGCCGCAACCATCCGGCCGGAAAATGTGGTACAGGTGGCCAGGACACGCCCCTGTACAAGCGGAACTGTTGACCCAGGATAGAAACACGGCCTGTATTTTGCCCTGGAGGGCAGACCTTCCCCTCTTGGTACCTCTGGAACATCTGTATTTCTCCCCGTGAGTCTTTGAGCCTTCAGGATCACCGGAAGGAATGAAATGTCATCAAAACGTTCCAGTGTTACTGTCAGATCATGTGTAACACCCGGCGATGGTCTGCATGGGACTGATGGAACATTGGACGGATCTGCACCTCATGACCGTATGCCTCC
>NW_011124011.1:0-456 GCF_000146605.3 Meleagris gallopavo
ACAGCGGACCAACAAGGAGCCTGGCCAAGCCAGGAGGTCAACAGAAGCCCAGGCCAGAGACAGGCTCTCATTGGTCAAGATTCCCAGTCACATGATGTGCTCCAGGCTCGAAGGGATAAGTCTACACAGAGACACATCGAGGCAAGGACTAACAGCCATTGGTTCAATAGTAATCACGGATAATTTCCTCTGCTTCAAAAGAGGGCGCCTGAGAGATGAAATTGCAGCAGTGTGCGCTGGCTGGCCTCCCATATCTAGAAGAACGATGGAATCTCCCTAGATGATTCTCACTAAAGCCATGGCTTTCTCCTTTGGACGTCTGTGCGCAAACGACAAAAACAGAAACACTGAAGGACACAGAAGGGGATGCAGCAAGTGGTTAATGAGTCAGAGGAGGGAAATGACATCACTGCAAGTGCAGATAGCAAGGGTGGGAGCAGCAGGAACAGACATGAG
>NW_011124012.1:0-344 GCF_000146605.3 Meleagris gallopavo
TAACTCCATGACAACATGCTTTGCAGACAGGGCACTTGTGGGCAACGCAGAGGATTGGTGTGCCCACTGCTTTGATAAACTGCAGCATTTACAGACTGAGCTGTGGGAGTTCTGACCCAGCACTGCGAGGCGAATAACGAGGAGGTGGTGCAGCAGCTCATGAGTGCTGCTGGACAAATCAGGCCGTGCACTCATTGTGAGTCCATAATTGTGATTGTTTATTGACTGCAATGAGACATGGAGCACTGAGTTGGGCTGGCTTGTGCTGCCCTGTAAGTGCCAAGGACTCACCTCTGCACGTGCAGCAGCAGCTCTCAGAGAAGCCTTCTTCATTTCCGCTCTCC
>NW_011124013.1:0-470 GCF_000146605.3 Meleagris gallopavo
AGCTTGTCCCTGTGTTCACGTAGTAAGGTTGTCCTTTCTGATCTGTTCCCTCTCAGGTGGTGCCTACAGCTGTGCGATTTGCTCTGCAGGAAGAGCTGATGTTTTGCATTTAACCTTGTCTTTCATCTTGTTTTAAAGCTTAGAGGAACCTTAAATTCTACAGCCCTGAGTTTTGTGCCATGAGAGCTCTCCATCTTCTGTCTGTGATGTGAGTCAGCTTAATTTACAGTGGTGCCTGTTTTAATTCTGACAGTTACAGTTAATTCAATCAGTTGCAGTTGCAGCTGACTTCCCAAGGCTGCAGTACGTGGTGGTGACACAGCCTTGGGCTTCTGCATTTGTGCTGATCCCACGTTTCCTTCTCTGTCTCGCAGGTCAGCTGGCGCTAGAAGTGGACGGCATCCCAGTGTGAATGAAGGTCAGTGCAGGAGCAGCTGCTGATGGGAGGAAGGAAATGCAGGCGAATGGAC
>NW_011124014.1:0-550 GCF_000146605.3 Meleagris gallopavo
ATCCAAAAGGAATGCCTCCTATTTTATAATGCTGGCCACAACGTCACAGGTGGACACAGCAGAGGTTGAACCTTCCTGCCAGCACTCAGTTCATTTTGTAGCCAGGCGACAGATGGCAGCAGAGGGCCAGGATGACAGCACAGCACCTGACGTGGAGGTGCGCACGGAGCACAGGGCTGTCACTGAACTCCTCCGCACTGAACAGAGCATTTATGAAGACCAACACGTGGATGTGAGCGCAGTGAGGCTTCAGCAGTGGCAACAGCGATGCAAAAGCAAACCACCCAAACAGCCAGATTGTTTTTTCTTTAACCAAGCACAGCATGCAGGCACTCGTTCAACACTGGAAAAAAAGCATAGCTAAATGGTGGTGACCACGTTGAAAAACAGAGTTTGTAGCTGAGAACTCACTCTATGTATCTGTTGTCATTTCTATGGAAATAATAGGAGGCATTCCTTTCAGAGCAATCTACGTACATCATCAATGAGCCATCATCCTAGTAATGCAGTAATACTAATAATAGGAACAGAAAACAAGATTCTCAGAATA
>NW_011124015.1:0-575 GCF_000146605.3 Meleagris gallopavo
AATTTAACAGACACATATATAATATAAACCCTATAGATCCAGATTTCTCTCGTGCAGTATTACGGCTGGCTTTGAAACCTGCAGCACATTCAGTGAGTGGGGGCCACGTGTTTCCCACATAGCTGGTTTGGGCTTTGGCACAAAACACAGTTCTTTGCAGTTGCTCTCTTTGGAACAGCACCAACCTACCTGTTAAGGGAGCTTCCTGAAGATTCTGTGCTCTGAGAACCATCTGAACCGTCTGTTCCACAGCTTTTAGCAGGCCTCCCATGAGATGATACGCTCTCAGTGGAGTTACAACATTTCATTTCTTCAGTTTCATTCTGTTAAAGACAGTGTTTCCATTAAGAGAACGTAAAGGTACTCCACAGGTATTTGAAGAAACCTAAGGAATGATCCCTACGCTCTTGCTGTTTAAAAGCATGTTTTGGTCTGAAAAAAAAATCACGAGCTAACTGCTGGAATAATTCAAGATCTGCCCATAATGTACAAAACTCTGAGAGTGTTCTCCAAAGCCAGAAAAAGCCCAGAGCCAAGAGCACGACAGCCAAGCTGATGAAAGCAGGACTCTGTTC
>NW_011124016.1:0-504 GCF_000146605.3 Meleagris gallopavo
TACTGTATAAACAAATTATAACCCCATTAAAAAGTCTTATACAACAAAATACTGAATGTCTTTAAATCATTTTCTATAAATGACCAATAACTAATTCAAAGATTTTAACGAATGTTGAAAAAAGGTAGTGAACTGAATTTAAAGTACACACTGACTTTGGTGCGGATTCATCTGCTACAAAGTAGTTCCAAGAGAGGTAGAAAATTTGTGGCTATATCATAAAAGGGATGCCTAGGATCCATTCAATACAGTTAAGTAGAATTAATATAACATAAAAGTATAGAGCTTTAGAATTTAAAACCTTTGGCAGAACTAGAAATAGTTCCTAGACATTCAAAGTCAGCAAAACAGGAACAACAAAGCAGAGAAAAACTCAACAAAATGCATAACAAATAAAATGCAGCCACTCAAAACAAATGACAGTGGAGGGAGGGAAGGAAGGAATTATTCGAAGTGTGATATTTGGTTTGAAGCGGCCAAAATTTGGATATTGACCTGAATTAA
>NW_011124017.1:0-466 GCF_000146605.3 Meleagris gallopavo
AGACAGGGCTGCAAGCTGGATGACCACATTCAGAGGGCAGCATGAGATGCTTACATGCTAGCAGGGCCATCAGCAAGCGTAGCCATCAGGGATACAGTTGTAACTGTGCCATGAAACAACTTCACCTGCACCTGGAAAATGACTGGGGGCAATCTGCCAACAATGCAAAGCTGAGATACCTGTGCCCCTTTGCAGCTCTACAGATCTGCTGCTCTGCTGAATTTGGAAGAACTGCAGCCACCCTGCAGGCTCTTTGCAGGGGTCAAAAGTGGGTCCAGTCCCCCAGAAGAGCCTCAAGAACCATCTGGGTGACGGAACACAGCGTACCCTCACAAGGCCGCGCAGGATCCCAAACTGGGAGGAGCGGCTGACGCAGCAGAAGGCCGTGCAGCCATCCCAGAGGGGATCCGGGCGGGCTGGAGAAACGGCTTGAGGGGAATCTCCAGGATTGCACCAAGGGGAAGTG
>NW_011124018.1:0-1534 GCF_000146605.3 Meleagris gallopavo
ACTGCCCAGCTCTCCAGCCTGTCCAGGTCTCGCTGAATGGCAGCACAGCCTTCAGGCGTGTCAGCCAATCCTCCCAACTTCGTATCATCAGCAAACTTGCTGAGGGTGGCCACTATCCCCTCATCAAGGTCATTGATGAAGATGTTGAACAAGACCGGACCCAGCACAGACCCCTGGGGGACACCACTGGTTACAGGTCTCCAGCCAGACTCTGCACCACCAACGATGACCCTCTGTGCTCTGCCAGTCAGCCAGTTCTCAATCCACCTCACTGTCCACACGTCTATCCCACACTTCCTCAGCTTTATTATAAGGATGTCGTGGGAGACAGTATCAAATGCCTTTCTAAAATCAAGGTAGACTACATCTACCGCTCTTCCCCCATCCACCCAGCATGTGACAGCATCATAGAAGGCCACCAGGTTGGTCAAGCACGACCTCCCCTTGGTGAACCCATGCTGACTACTCCTGATAACCTCCTTTTCTCCCAGTTGTCTGGAGATGGTATCCAGCACAAGCTGTTCCATCACCTTTCCAGGGACGGAGGTGAGGCTGACAGGCCTATAATTACCCGGATCTTCCTTCTTGCCCTTTTTGAAGACCGGAGTGACATTGGCTATCCTCCAGTCTTCAGGGACCTCCCCTGTTATCCAAGACCTCTCAAAAATGATGGAGAGCGGTTCGGCAATGACCTCCGCCAGCTCCCTCAGCACACGTGGATGCACCCCATCAGGTCCCATGGACTTGTCGACCTTAGTACTGCCTAGGCGCTCACGCACGTCCTCTTTCCTGACTAAAGGGAAGTCTCCCATTCCCCAGACCCTCTCACTAACCTCCACGGTGTGGGACTCCTGCGGGAGAGCCTTTTCACTGAAGACAGAAGTAAAGAAGGCATTCAGTATCTCTGCCTTCTCAGCATCCCCCGCTACCAGAGCCCCCCCCTCACTTAGTAAGGGGCCCACATTCTCTCTAGTTTTCCTTTTGCTATTAACATACTTGAAGAAGCCTTTTTTATTATCCTTTATCACTTTAGCTAGATTCAGTTCCAGACGGGCTTTAGCCTTCCTCATTGCATCCCTGCAGGCCCTGACTACATTCCTATATTCTACCCAAGTGGTCAGATCCTTTTTCCACATTTCATGGACCTTCTTCTTTCTTTTGAGCTTGCTCATGAGCTCCTTGCTCATCCACACAGGTCTCCTGCCACCTTTTTCCGATTTCTTGCTTACAGGGACGCACTGATCCTGAGCTTGGAAGAAGAGCTGTTTAAATGCTGACCAGCTCTCAGAGGCCCCCTTACCTTCTGTCATGGTTTCATGATTTTTCATTATCGGTATTCCACATCATAACATCATGCAATGCACTGGGGGTTTGACTGCTGATGCTCAAGTTCCGGGTGCCTGTCCAGAGGAGAAGAGCAGCTACGTTTCCCCAGGGGGCTTTGCGGTCAGCGAGGAGATATAACTCCCGGCAAGGTCACCTGATACTCTCTTCTTTGCCTGCACTGCTTCGCTTGCGCTTCTCTGCCTGCGCT
>NW_011124019.1:0-688 GCF_000146605.3 Meleagris gallopavo
CTCCTTCTCTCCCACTCTGGGGCACCTTGACCCATACCCCACTAACGGGGCGGTTGCCCCACACAGGCTGCCAGCAGAGCACAAAGGCTCCCGCACCCAGACCCTGATTACAGGCGGGGCGACGACACCCACGGAGCCACAGAGCTCGGTTTCCCCCCCAGCAGCAGGAACGACACTCAGCAGCCAGGCAGCGGGGCGGCACGGCCAAAGGCCACGATCGGGATCCCAGCCCCACTTGCAGGGAGGGTGCAAGCCCAACCTCACATCTCTCAGCCCGTGCCTCTGAAAGGCCGCGGTCACACACCCGCCTGACTACAGGGGGTCTTCTCTCAGAACACAGCTCACCAAACGCAGGGGGCACACACAGCCCTGTCTACAGGACGGTGCCCAACACCTCACCATCGCCAAGAAGCCCCACGGAGCACGCGGCTCCCACCAACGCCTGAGCTACAGGCTGGGCCGCCCGGCTGCAGCACAACACCACCTCTTTGGGAACCCACGGAACAACCTCGACCCACCGAGCGGGGAGGTCGCCCCAGCTACAAGCGGCACCTCAACCTGCACCCTCTGACGGGTCAGGGAGGGGTCATTCCCACCACCTGGCTGGCTAAAGCAGCCTCCCCAGACCTGATTACAGGGGGGGGTGGGCTGCTCTGGGGACACAGGGCTCCACAGCTTGTGACACGCA
>NW_011124020.1:0-403 GCF_000146605.3 Meleagris gallopavo
CCTGCTGAGCTCAGAGGGAAGCACAGCTGCTGCACCAGATCCCAGTGCCGGAATGGGCTTCTGGGGAAGGATGGGGAAAACAATGTCATGGAGGGGAGAGAGAGGAAGGGGCTTTGAGAACAGGTTGAGAATAGAGCCTTCTGCTTAGTTTAGCCATGCAGATGCCCAAGTTGAATGTAGGAACAGATGGGAGACTGCCTGATCCCTGCAGAAACGTGCCTTGCTCTGCAATCGGTGCTGCACTACATCAGACTGAGTGACTTCTGTAGTTGCTTCTGGTCATGAGGATCTAAAGATCTGGGCAGCACAGAAGGTAATGATAGGAGTCCATGCAGAAAGCTTGCAAAGCATTGCCTGAAGGTACCTGACTTGCAATTCTCACAGACTTCACGAGCAGAAAAAT
>NW_011124021.1:0-485 GCF_000146605.3 Meleagris gallopavo
GGGGCTCCCGGGCAGCACAAGCAGCAAGCTGCTGGAGCAGCGCAGCTGCCTCCAACGAGCCCTGAGCAACCTGGAGAGGCAGAGCCAGGCCCTACAGGCCCAGAACCACCTGCTGAGAGAGGGACACTCTCCAGAAGCGTGCCAGGAGCTGCACCGGCTCCAGCAGGCTGGGGCCAAACTTGAGGTGCTCAGCAAGAGGCTGGAGGAAAAATGCAGGCAGCTCCAGGAGATTGGGAAAAACCCAGAACAGGAATGCTCCAACCCACAGGAAGGGTTGGAGGAGTCGGAACGGCGGTTGATGGCAGTCTGCAGCCTGCACACGCGCAGACGAACATCACCACTAATTCGGAGATTCTTAGCTCGTCACAGCTACGATCCTTTTCAGGGCCCTAATGAGGACCCAGAAAACGAGCTCCCTCTGACTGCTGGACAATACGTTTACATCTTTGGAGACGTGGATGAGGATGGCTGGTTTCTGGGAGAGC
>NW_011124022.1:0-844 GCF_000146605.3 Meleagris gallopavo
CTTTTCTTACTAAAGAAAGTGAGATTTAACAGCCTTTCCACACAGGAGTACTCATACAAGCAGAAAGGTACGGGGAAGAGCTTGGATTCTCACCTTTCACTTTCAGTGAGGTGCTGGTGCTAGCACTACCAGCTGGGTTCTGGGCTTCACAACTGTAGTCACCAGTGTCTTCAACACTGAGGTTGTGCATTTCAAGGACTGCCACCGAATCCACAAAGGACATGCTATATTTTTCACTTGGATGGATCTCAGTTTCTCCTTTGTACCAGGTGACTTTAATTTCGGGAGATCCACCTACTTTGCACTCATACCTAGTGGAATCATGTTGTTTCACAAGTCTTGAAGAGTCTAGTTTCTTAATAAACCTTGGCGGTTCTGGAAAGCCAAAAATGGGAGATGATGCTTTAAACTGCACTGATTCACTGATTCTTTGAATAAGCAGGTAAATATTTAACAGAAACTATAAACTTTGGGGACTTATGCAAACATTCTAATTTTGTAATTTCTATGTTTATTATTATTATTATTATTAATTCAAGTTTGTCCAAAATGTAGATTAGGTAGCAAACAAATTCTCTGTTGGCATTTCAGTTAGTTTCTCCTTATTTTACTTTCCCATTCTACTTCTCTTTCTATGCATCCAGTTTAGATCAGCTGATGTGTGGTTTTCATTAATAATATCCTCTTGCAGTACGTAGGTAATGACTGTAGAAATGCAAGAATTCAAAACTATTCAGCTAAGAATTATTAAGAGAATTTATGCTTGAGTATTATAGCAACTGCTTTATAACTTAATAGGCCATTAAGAATTGATACAATAAATATACCCAAATTAAAACCCTTC
>NW_011124023.1:0-659 GCF_000146605.3 Meleagris gallopavo
GCAGGCACTCGTTCAACACTGGAAAAAAAGCATAGCTAATGGTGGTAACCGTGTTGAAAAACAGAGTTTTGTAGCTGAGAATTCACTCTATGTATCTGTTGTCATTTCTATGGAAATAAATAGGAGGCATTCCTTTCAGAGCAATCTACGTACATCATCAATGAGCCATCATCCTAGTAATGCAGTAATAAAAATAATAGGAACAGAAAAAACCAGATTCTCAGAATATCTTTTGTGGGGATGGAACAACAAAAACTAACGCTGCAGTCAGCTGCAGTTATTCCCCTGGAATGAACTGATAGCAGCAGAAAGGTCATGGCCACTTCCGACACTCAAACTGTACCAGCATTTCAGAGCACGCAGCCTTGGCATAAACCCTAAGGATAAACCAAATGGCATCTCTGTTCCAGCAATTTTTTCCTTCAATATACGTGAATAGACTGGAGGTACTAATCCCACCAGTTCAGTTCTACCATTGTGTCTTACGGTAAGAGAAAAGCAGGATGTTTAAGACTCTGTCAGGCACAGAACCTCCAGCACTGGAGGCAGCAGTTCTGAATTCTCGGTATCTTGTCATCATTTGTGCGCATGCACAAGAACAGTGCAACTCACTGTACAAGGGCAACCAAATGTATTCAAGGCATACTTGCACAGGACTC
>NW_011124024.1:0-543 GCF_000146605.3 Meleagris gallopavo
AGGGAACTCAGTTTATTGCAGAGATTGTCCAACAGGTTAGCAAGCATTGGGAATAAATTGGCAATTGCGCTTACCACACAGAACACAGGCGAGTGGTCAGGTGAAAAGATGAACCATCTAATTAAATCACAGATTGTAAAACTGGGCCAGGAATCTGGACTGTCCTGGCCACAGTTGTTGCCTTTGGCTCTCCTTAGGACCAGAATGAAACTTAGAGCCAAAGAAGGGTTAAGTCCTTTCAAAATACTGTACAAAGGGCCTTATGTTGTACAAAAGGGGATCTCTACCCAACTAGGGAGTGAAACACTAACTGAGCATGTGATAAGTCTACAGGAATAACTTTGGGAAATAGAGAAACTGGTTCTAGGAACTAGAACCCAAGGCCTTGGCGGCCTGATACATAATATTTTACAAGGAGATTATATGTATATTGCAGATCTCTTTCAGATTTGCCCCTGGAACCAAGGTGGGTAGGTCTGTTCCAGGTGCTGCTAATGCCCACACAACAGTAAAAATTAAAGAACAAACTTTGTGATACATCAT
>NW_011124025.1:0-534 GCF_000146605.3 Meleagris gallopavo
TCTCTTCTGCTGGCGTGTTCCAACTTTTGCCTTCAGGCCAGTCCATGATCACCTCTAGGATTCCTGGACGGTTGAGATTCCCCATCCGCGCTCGCTGCGTAATCAGCGCAATCCACTTACTCCAAGTGGCATCAGTAGCATGATGGGTGGAGGGACCTTTTCCCTTGAACATCCAGTTCAGCACTGGCAGTCGAGGTGCCAGAAGGAGCTGTGTTTCTGTACCGATTACTTCGGAAGCAGCCCGAACCCCCTCATACGCGGCTAAGATCTCCTTCTCAGTTGGAGTGTAGCACTCTTCAGACCCTCTGTACGCCCGACTCCAGAATCCCAGGGGTCGGCCTCGGGTCTCTCCTGAGGCTCTTTGCCACAAACTCCAAGTGGGACCTTTCTCTCCAGCAGCAGTGTAGAGGATGTTCTTCGCATCCTGTTCCATCCGTACTGGCCCCAGGGCCACGGCACGGGCTATCTCTTGTTTAATCTGCTCAAAAGCCTGCTGCTGCTCAGGACCCCACATAAAATCATTCTTCTTCCGTG
>NW_011124026.1:0-511 GCF_000146605.3 Meleagris gallopavo
CATTCTTCTGTCTTTGCCACTGTGTTTGCTCCATTTGGTGTCTGCCTTTGTGCTGAGGGACTCTCATTATTTCTCTGTTAGGTGCCTTGATGCTACAACTGAAGAGGTGAGCGAGGTGGTGCCTATTTCTTTGCCTATTGCTTTGGTTATTGCTTGGAATGCGCCCTTGTCTTCCCACTCTTCTACAGGAGAATGTTCAGGGAGATGATAAAGCTGTTCATGCCCTTGTCTTTCTTTCATTTATACTTCTGTTTTTCTTTCCCAGCAGTGTATAGATCATCCCCAAGGGCTCCTTCTGCCAGGGCCTCTTGTTTTCCTGCCTCTGACTCTCCTCAGGTAAAGATGCACTTCTCTGCCGTACCGACTTGTCAAACCTAAAGATTTGTTTGGGGGAAAAAAAAATACCAAAAGGAAAGATTTGAAGTTGTTTTAAAAGATACTACCATATTTCTTTACAATCTTGTAATCCTTATTGGTGCTAATGCTCCTAATGCACCGCTTGTTCAGTGCT
>NW_011124027.1:0-652 GCF_000146605.3 Meleagris gallopavo
CTGCTGCATCGTGAGGATCAGAGCGAACCCCATGGCTGTCTGAACTCTTCCAACCACAGAGGTAAGGTTCCTCAGCACAGCTGGATCCACTCTTAGTCCCAGACGCGTTCAGGATTTTGTGCCTAAGGGATCTCTTTTTTTCTCCTTTTTTCATCTTTTTTTCATTCCTTTTTCATCTTTTTACATTTTTTTAATCTATTTATTTTCTTTCTTTTTTCTTTTTTATCATAAGTATTGCTTAAACCCCCCTTAAACCTTCCCTTCGCTCCCCATTCTTTCTTTTCTCCCTTACCCTCACCTCCCGCCTTGCCGTAGCCTATGATTCCCTTGCCTGCTCTTCTTACCTGAGCTGCTGTCCCTTCCTTTACCTACCTGAGCTGCTTATTCCTAAAATTACTTAGCTGAGCTCCTGGCCCCTCACTTTCCCTACCTGATCTCCTGGCCCCTCGCTATGTACTTTAGCAGATGTTTTCTCACTTATCTTCCTTACTGGTTGGCTCGTGTCGCAGTTGCTTGTGATAATCAGTGAACTGAGCTCCTCCTCCTCACCTTCTGCCATCATTTACTTCCAAAGCCTCCGTGCTTGTCTGTGAGCTGCTGTCCTGTGCCAGCACGGCAGAAATTAGCTCAGCAAAAGCTGGCGAGTGTTGTG
>NW_011124028.1:0-539 GCF_000146605.3 Meleagris gallopavo
ACCGTGTACACAGCGTGCACACAAACTGCACCTCATCTCTTCCCATTTATCCCCCCACCATTTCTGCAGGCATTTAGAGGCACTAAACGTCTCTGAGTGGAAGGCTCGTGGACAAGACTGCATGCACAGGACATTTCTCACTTCTTTGGTGCGAGAGCACTGCTTGTCTACATGACCAATATTTTGCAAACAACCACCAACAACCATCGCAACTAACAACTGAAATGGCATTTCCCTGCAAAAAAAAAAAACAACAAAAGGACAGCCTGTCCAAAGACCTCTCCTCACACACTTGCCCAAAAGGCCAGAACCATTATTCCGTCTGCCAGGCTTACTCACAGAACACCAGGCTTCTCTCCACCGGGCATCACATGGACACAAACAGGCTGCTGGGGCGGGGAAGGCAATTTCACCTGAGCATCTCAAGACAGACGTTCCCTCCGCTCTGCTCTCCTGCAAAGACACGAGGAGAAAAGCCTCAGCTCCTCCGAGCAACAACTGGAAACAACTCCAGAAAATTCTCCACTCAAAACCAGTTC
>NW_011124029.1:0-469 GCF_000146605.3 Meleagris gallopavo
CAGCCATTGAGTCCTGGGTGGCCCTGACCCCATGTAGAGTCCTCCGTGGGTGCAGGAGGGGCAGGTTCTGTGCAGGCACCCAGCTGATCACTTGTGTACCTATGTATCTGGGATAGATAGGCCCTGTGAAAATGAAGTTAATTGAGTGTTTTAGATATAGATCTTTTTTTTTTTTAATTAAAAATTGTTTTGTTATAGTTACACAAAAGGGTTCAAATATTCTGCAGCTTAACATAATAAAAATTAGAAGATACAGGTGTTGTTTATGAGCCATCAGATTTCCACTGCCACAGTGCTTTAGTAAAATGAAAAGAAGAAGAGAAAAGGAGAAGCAGAGCCATGTGCTAATCCCTTCCTTTGTTGCTTAAGGGAGATTTCAGTGTAAAGTACCAATTTCCATATCATTTGAATAGCAGTTGCAGCCCATTGGTGTTAAAGTAAATGTGCAACTACTATAATCAGCAAAACA
>NW_011124030.1:0-493 GCF_000146605.3 Meleagris gallopavo
AGCAGGGAACCCTGAGCGTACTTAAGGGCTGGTAGGTATTTGGACCTGGAAGCTGCTTCCTTCACTTGAGAGTGTGGGGGAGTATTGGTCCTTGGAATGGGGTAAGTGGTTTCTTTTTTTCTTTCAGGGCTGTGATCTTGTCTTTTTTGGGGATGGCAAGTGCACTGAAGGGCTGCTAGGTGTAAGAGCAGCATCTGAATCTGGAGACTGCTTCCTTTGGGGTGTGGGGTGAGCCCTTAGAATGGGGTGAGTGATTCCTGCTTGATTTCAGAGCTGTGAGCTCTGCTTTTCTGGAGGATCTCAAGCTGGATGGCTGTAATGAATAGGGCTATGTGCTAATTGCATCCATGCGGTGGGTGTTTCTAAGGGCATTGTGTGCATCCTTGTTGTGTTGTAATTATGTTCTGCGTCTTCTTCTGATTTCTATTTTTGTCAGCCTGATGGAGTTGAAGGATTGCCTGGGCTCCTCCAGTCAGTGGTGTGAGATGTGTCC
>NW_011124031.1:0-496 GCF_000146605.3 Meleagris gallopavo
TTCCATTTTCTAAAGATCCCTAGATCCCTAAAGGATGAATTTTTAAAATTGTCTTGCAACATTACAAATGTCATCAGGTGTATTTCAGAGATTTGTGAACAGCAATTGGGACAAATTAAGGCATACACATATTTTTTGTTATGTTATTTGAATATATTTGAATAGAGATAGTCCAACCTTGCAGTCTAGCAAAAAAAACAAAAACAAAACAAAACAAAAAAAACCCTATTCTGTACAGCAATAAAAATCCTATTTTCCAATATGAAAGTAAAGCTTGAGGCTTTTAGACCTTTTGCTTATTTCTAATTTACTTCCATATGCCTACCTGACTCTTACAATAAGAAACACTATATTCCTTCATCCCTCTGGCTTGCTTGTAATTTATTTACCCAGAGAAGATCTGTCTTTTAGATGCAGCATCTGGTTTTCAAAGTATTTCCTGTCTCTTAGCTAGTTGAAATGACTGAACCAGAAGGAGGTCAAGTCTCTTGCCTGA
>NW_011124032.1:0-375 GCF_000146605.3 Meleagris gallopavo
CAAACAGAAAAAAGCCTACAGCTCAATGCAGGTAGAGACAAGGAAAATCTGAAGTCAGTATGACAAGCAGCAGATGGTCAGAAGTCAGTTCAGACCATTTATTCAGTGCACATATATACTTACTGAAAAAAAATATCTATAATGCATTTGGGTTTAAAACTTCTTGTGTTTTTTCTGGGTTCCAAGGAATATTTCTTGCTGTTATATCCCTTTGACAATTTTTCCTTGGGCTGATTTTTCATAATTACATCAGCGGGGGGAAAAAAATCAACCTCATACTTCTTACTTTCTTCTTTTTTTTTTCTTTTTTTTCTTTTTCCTAGTAGGTAACATATTTTAAGGGTATTACGTTTT
This sequence comes from Meleagris gallopavo, assembly GCF_000146605.3. Taxonomy (NCBI): domain Eukaryota; kingdom Metazoa; phylum Chordata; class Aves; order Galliformes; family Phasianidae; genus Meleagris; species Meleagris gallopavo. The sequence goes on from NW_011124032.1 coordinate 355, forward strand.
TTTTTTTTAATTGTGGTTTTT
>NW_011124033.1:0-917 GCF_000146605.3 Meleagris gallopavo
GGGCCTTAGTGCTCGGGCAAGTATCCTTAAGCAACTGTGGGACTATGCGGATAACCCTTTTTTCGACGCAACAGGATGGACGGTGGTCTCCCCCCATAATGAACAGGAATTCTCGGTATGGGGGGCATATTGCGGTTACAGCAACCAAACCGGGGAAGGAGGTAACCTACGACCGTGGTATGGATATGGAGCAAGCTTTTCTGAAGACGATTCACAGAATCACAGAATCACAGAATCACAGAATTGTAGGGGTTGGAAGGGACCTCTAGAGATCATCGAGACCAACCCCCCTGCCAAAGCAGGTTCCCTACACCAGGTCGCACAGGTAGGCGTTCCCAACATGCGCTGTGGAATAATGACTCGGCTAAGGCCTTACCCCCGGGTGTATTTTTAATATGCGGTGACCGAGCTTGGGCAGGCATTCCTGCCAATGTCCAAGGAGGACCTTGCTATCTTGGACAATTAGCACTATTCGCTCCCCAACATCGTCAGTGGCTTAATGTCACCTCTGGTCTGCATAAGGCCAGGCAACGGCGGAGTATACGCCGCCTGACACCAGATTGCAACGATAACGTTGATTTATGGTCAGCTACTGCCCGGGTGTTCGCTTCGGTTCTCACACCAGGCGTAGCTGCGGCCCAAGCGTTAAAGCAGTTAGAAAATCTAGCATGTTGGTCAGCGAAACAGGCTAACGAGACCACCTTAGTTCTGACATCTATGTTATCTGATATCAATAGTCTTAGGCATGCTTTGCTACAAAATCGCGCGGCAATTGACTTTCTGTTTTTAGTACAAGGGCATGGCTGTGAGGACTTTGAGGGGATGTGTTGCTTTAACCTTTCGGACCATAGTCAGTCCATACATGAACAACTTCAATGGTTAAAGAGACATACGCAAAAGATTCAAATTGACAAAAA
>NW_011124034.1:0-450 GCF_000146605.3 Meleagris gallopavo
AAAAAAAAGTTGTGCAGCCAAAGCTCAGGTTGAGTAGAAGCTAGCCAATAACATTGGGGAAAAATAAAATGGATTTTTTTAAAATACATTAACAAGAAAAAGAGGACTAGAGAGAACATTGGTGCACATTGGGATGAGAATGGTCACACTCCAGGTGCCCTAAGCTGGAGGACTGTGACTGCAGTAATGATCAACTCCCAGACAACTCCAAACTCGTGCAGGATTTGCTGCTCCACCTGAATGCATATGAGTCTATGGGACCCAATGGGATTCATCCCAAGGTACTCAAAGAGCTGACTGATATCATCATGAGACCTTTCTCTATTTTTTTGCAATGGTATTGGGAATTTAGAGAGACCCCAGTTGACTGGAATTTGGCAAAAGTTCAGTTTTCAAGAAAGGGCAAGAAAGATGACCCTGGTAATTACAGGCCTGTCAGTTTTATTAAAG
>NW_011124035.1:0-470 GCF_000146605.3 Meleagris gallopavo
CCATAAGCACCAGTGCCTGGGAACGTGACGCTACATCCAGTTGCTTTTGGAAGGCCTCATCAGCCTCCTCATCCTGATCAGGGGGCCTGTAGTACACACCCACAACAGTGTCACCCTTACCAGCCTGCCCCTTGATTCTCACCCATAAGCTCTCCACTGCTACATCACTCTCCCCCAAGTGAAGTTCAATACATTCTAGCTGCTCTCTCACATAAAGAGCAACTCCACCACCCCGCCTAGCCAGCCGATCTTTCCTAAAAAGCACATAGCCCTCCATGACAACATTCCAGTCATGCGAGCTGTCCCACCACGTCTCCGTGATCGCGATGAGATCATGACCTTGCGACCGCACGCAGAACTCCAGCTCTTCCTGTTTATTCCCCATGCTACGCGCATTAGTATACCAGGCACTTAAGAGAAGCAGCATCCCTCACCTCTCTCCAAGCCTTTGAACTCCACTGTCTCCACCC
>NW_011124036.1:0-422 GCF_000146605.3 Meleagris gallopavo
GGAGGATAATCTATTGTCATGACTATGCCCACGTTTGGCCTGATGACAGACCTGAAAAATGCCATCTCACATCAATTCAGCTGAATGGATCCAAATCTGATGGCTGAGATATCTGTTGGAGTTTCCTTCTGGCAGAGGTGGCAGCTCATGGCAGCAGAAACTGGTGCACCGCAAGTGGGAAAGGGAAGGGACAGCAGTAGAGAGGAACCATGGGAGCTGTGACTTTAAGAGAATGATGTTCCTTTCTGTTCTTCCTCTTTCGTTTTGCTTTGGATGAAAAATGCATAGCTCTCACGGCTGTACATTTCCCCGTTACCTGAAGGCATGCTTTTGATTTAAAAAAGACATGTCACACAGTCCAACAACAGTGTAAGACTGATGATACGTAAGTCAAAGTTGTCTTGAACATGAGCCATCACACT
>NW_011124037.1:0-417 GCF_000146605.3 Meleagris gallopavo
CAGTCCAGTAGCATGCATGCACACATTACAGACACAGTTTCTTGTTCTTACCTAACTTCAAACTAAAAAAAAACAAACTTGGAAGCTTGTTGATTTATCAGGTGTAGCAACAAGTTATTTTGTTCTCTTTGTTACGCTTTTATATAATCGTGCTCACAGCCTGTACAAGTGGCAATAAAGAATTTTTGAATGAAAATTATTTCTTGCTTTCATTCTGTGTAATTCCCATCAGCAGGCACCCTGCAATTCTGTGATGCCTTGTGCCAGTGATGCTCAGGGCTTTTTTTTCCCCAAATGCCATTTATCTACCCTCATGCAGCTGCATGTTCCATTTATCACCATACCTGCAGGATAATGCTCCCATAAGCATTCTTAGTAGATTAACAGCATCTGCATGAGACAGCCCATCCAAAGGTT
>NW_011124038.1:0-670 GCF_000146605.3 Meleagris gallopavo
CCCCTACTGCCCGACGCTGATCTCTTTCTGCCTGGTTCCTCACTGGCTGAGTACTGCCGGCTCACACTCTTCCACAGCGCTTCACTAATCATACAGATACCAAGTAAGCACAAATCTTTACTGCTCAGACACAAATAATTGATTAATTGCCTTCTAACCATTGCTTTCTTGACAAACGTTTGGTCCTAACTTTCGGATGTCTGTTTTACAACATGACCATAGCCTCTTAATTGCTTAATTACCCCCCTTGACACTTGTGTCCCTTTACACTGGGTCACTGTTGTGGTCATCCATGTGTCCTTGCACAGAGATAAGCTCGAAAGGAGGATGGAGGGGAGTATCCTGGAGCCTGCACGTGGCATCCTCACATTCCCACAGAGTGGGACAGCTCTGCTTTGTGTCAAGGCCCTGACTCCTTGAAAGTTTGTTAAATATATTTCACTCTTGCCGGTCGAAGGAACAACTTCACAGTATGTTTCCTAGTTCAGAACACCGTACCCACATTGTTTAGAACACTTAAATTCTATTGCAGCTTCGTGAGAAAGTATTTCTTAGGTAATCTGGTAACTATGTTCCTAAAATATGCTACTAATATGTGTATGCTATTCTTACATTCCACATCAGCTAATTCTAAAGATATGTAACAGCTTAATTCTTTAGATCAGTTGCC
>NW_011124039.1:0-389 GCF_000146605.3 Meleagris gallopavo
CTGCCGGAGCTCAGGGAGCGCTGGGACACGGCTGTCAGCCATAGGGGGTTGGGTGGCACAGCGTGGTTCCGTGATTTAACTGCTTGTATGAGGACTGCAGTTCCCCTTAAGATGATGGATTCTCGGCTTTAAAAGCCTTTCACAGGAAGGTGGCGTTCAGGCATGCTTACATCTCTGACACAGTGCTTGAGGTCAGTGAGGAGCGTGAGCTGGTTGTGAGGTCGTAGCCCAGCTCTGCTGCTGGCACACAGGCTGTGCAGCCCCGTGGCACGGCTGGCGGACTCGTTATGGCTTGTTCACAGCACCAGGTGTCCATGTGAACAGAAAACACCTGAGGAGAGCTGCAGAGCTCCAGCAATGAGATCCTCCTTCTTCCCCCTTGTTTCAGC
>NW_011124040.1:0-724 GCF_000146605.3 Meleagris gallopavo
AAGGTGCAAGGTCCGGGCCTGTCCGTAAGATTCCTGGGGGTGGTTTGGTCAGGAAAGACCAAAGTACTGCCCAGTGCTGTCATCGATAAGGTTCAGGCGTTCCCAGTCCCTACAACATCGAAGCAGCTGCAAAAGTTTCTAGGTGTATTGGGTTATCGGCGTTCTTTTATACCTCACCTGGCGCAGCTGCTAAGACCACTGTCTAGACTCACAAAAAAGGGGCAGCTTTGGGATTGGGGGAAACAGAACAGGACGCTTTTCAACAGGCGAAACTGGCAGTTAAACAAGCCCAGGCATTGGGTCTATTTGATCCTACCCTCCCAGCCGAGTTAGATGTTCACATCACTCAAGATGGCTTTGGTTGTGGCCTGTGGCAACAACGCCCGAGTTCTGTTTGGACCCCCATTGGTTTCTGGTCTCGGGTTTGGCACGGAGCAGAAGAGAGATACAGTATGATTGAAAAGCAGTTATTGGCTGCCGATTCAGCACTGCAGGCAGTAGAGCCAATAACTCAAACGGCTGAAGTTATAGTCAAGACCACTCTGCCGATTCAGGGGTGGGTAAAAGATCTGACCCACCTTCCGAAGACGGGGTGGCCCAAGCACAAACAGTGGCACGATGGGTCGCCTATCTCAGCCAAAGGAGCAGTCTGTCTTCATCCCCTTTGAAAGAAGAACTTCAGAAGATCCTAGGCCCACTAACATATCACAGTGACGCACCGAAA
>NW_011124041.1:0-883 GCF_000146605.3 Meleagris gallopavo
GTGGGAGTAATGTCAGCCTCTGCTGAGTTGATGTGGAACTGTGTACTGTCACAGATATGCTTTGACTTCTTTGTTCCACAATAGTCAGATGTGGTACCTGGTCTGTCAGATTAGTTAGCAATTTCATAGCTTGCTTTTCTGGTCTCTGAAGGATGAGTCGCCTCGTGTTAAACAGAAATGGATGCCATGAAGAACTGAAGTCATCAAGATGTTTGTCAATCATCTCACGTAATAGAGACATCAGAGAAAATACTCATGGTCTCAGAGGTCAGAAATAGTGTTTCTGCCAGGCTTAAGGTTACTGCTTTTATCTTTAGCAGTAGACAAGAATGCAAAAATGAAGCTGAAGTGAAATGATTCTTAAATATCTCAATGGTGAATGGGTTCAAGATTCATTGGTTTGAAAATTAAGTAGAAAAGGTGACATATTCTGTCTTTTTGTAAAAGCCACTAATCAGCATTCACAGTAAGTGAACTGGTTTTAATTCCTAACTTATGCTTCAGGTTTTTAAAGCACCATCTGCAAGGTCTGCGGGACACCAGAGCCCCCAGGTTGTTGTCATCTCCTGAGTGATTTGTGCCACCCACGACATTGAGTGCAATGCTTCAGGTGCACAATTGGAGGCAAGGGTCAGATGTCTTTGCTTGTGTGGTCTGCCACAGTGATGGCCCATGGCAGAACTGGAGCACTCGTGTGTGCTGCTCTGATTGAGCACAGGGAATGGAAGAGCATCCTGTCCATGCTGTGCTGTGCTATCTGTGCTCTCATTGTTCCTTATCCTTCCCTGATACATTGTAAATACATTGTCAGATAACTTGAGCTTTCTCGTGACAGTGTTGTGCTGGAGGGGAGCTGTTTGATTCCATTGTTTCTAAGGACCAC
>NW_011124042.1:0-859 GCF_000146605.3 Meleagris gallopavo
TCCCTTCTTTTTTTTTTTTTTTTTTAAATCTATTTTACTATTCTAATCTATTTGGATTTATTGTTCCTCAGTGTGATTTAAATAACAAATTTAGCTGTTTCTGTTTGTTTGTTTGTTTGTTTGTTTGTTTTTCTAAGAATTTGATGAGTGGCCTGAAAATAGTTTGCCTAAAATAACCTTTAAAGACACAGTGGTAATCTATGGATTCAACACCCAGTCATTTCCTCAATAGCTGTGTTTTTAACTTGATAGAGCTAACAGTAGGAATCTGGCAGGTTTGAGTTACAGACAGCAAGGGTAACTACAGGTCCTATTGCATCATCATGAGCTGACACAGCAGCTGCATAAAGAAGAACCCAAACCAAGCAGATATTTTAAAACCCAGATCCTCCTTTCTCAGCCTCAGAGAAGCACAATCTAGAGACAAAAGTGAAGGACAGCTTTCAATTTTTCAGCTGAAATTTCAATATTGCAATACATGTTGACAACCACGGGGGGTACAGTACAGAGAGTGACAAGAAGAGAATTAATTTCTCCACCTCCGTGCTTCTACAACTTTACGATTACAGTTACTCAGTTATATACCAAGTTTGCCAGATACCAAAGCTGGAATAACTTCTTGGTGTTGCGAAATTAAGGTTTGCAAAAAGAAATTACAAAATCCCATGGTTCTGTGATTCTGAATGCAGACCCTATAGCAAGGCCAATGTGATACTAGAAACTTGATCAGCAGCTGATTTTCTGTAAATAATTTCTTGACGAAAATGGGACCTGGTCAACTTAGGACGTGACCTTTAGGCTGGATAGCAACTCCCAGAGGAATCACACAACCACTGAGGACGCTTGGCAAGACCCATCT
>NW_011124043.1:0-477 GCF_000146605.3 Meleagris gallopavo
GCTGCCAGCCCTCCTCCTGCCCAAAGTCCTGGGGCACAAACCCTGCAGGGACGAGGCTTCTCCATGGGCAGTGACACCTTCTGACATCCTCTGCTGACCAACGGAGTCCTCTGAAGAAGAATGAAGACCCTGACGATCACTGACATCTTCCAGTGATCAATAAAGGCCAAAGCAAAGGGAAAGGGAAGCGAAGGGTGAGAAAGAATATTTTGACCTCGTTTGGTTGATAGCATGCTTTGCTCATCATGGCATAAAGATCTGTTTGGATTTAATCAAGCACAGAATTCGGAGAGAAGTGTGACTGCATCACACCTGTGTGTGCTGCCCGCTGCCTGGGACCGGCTGCCTGATTCTAAGTCCTCCTCCAAGAGGCTCGGCTGCTCCTCAGCGATGCCGACCTGCTCCCCATGGAGGTGCTGCTGTCCGGGCACTCGGGCTTAGCTTGGGTGGCTGCACTGGAACAACCCTGGGTCACAA
>NW_011124043.1:8720-9176 GCF_000146605.3 Meleagris gallopavo
CCTCCAACTCTGACTGTTACAGATGCCATCCATCCCTTCCCACCCTCCCTGGACTGTACTCGTGCCAGCTCTGGATGTCCCCAGAGGGACTCGCTGTGACCTCACAGTCTTGGTGCTGTCTCATGCAGTGGATTTCAGAGCACCTTGACAGTGAGCAGTGGTCTTCTGAGGATGCTGAGCAATGCTCTTGAGCTCTGTCCCTTTCCTGGGCCGGTATCCCAAGCTGTCTTGAGCCCAAAGCCTGTCTCTCTTTTTGCCTGGGGTTCTGTGGGAAAGGTTGGACTTTGCCAGCCGCCAGTTTCACAACGCAAGGGACAGCAGCAGGGCAGTCCTGCAGCTCATGGCAGCCCCGTGGCTCTGTTCCTTTGCCAGGCTGGAGAGCTGAATCAGCTCTGAGACGTGGCCCCGGTTGTCCTCCTGACAGTTGATCCTGATCCTTCCCTGAGTCCTGTTGCA
>NW_011124044.1:0-483 GCF_000146605.3 Meleagris gallopavo
TACTGCAGGTAGCATAGGGAGCAGCCAGTTGAGGAACCAGACACAAAATTAGCCCACGGGCAAGTAAATTCTTCTCCTTCAACTCTGTATGCTCTCACAGTATAGAAGCAGGCTACAGTGCCACATAGGTCAACCAAGCGTAGAACCAAATCCACAAAATCCTGGTGGAAACAGCAGCAAACAAAGGGACAATCCTCAGCAGACAGGCCTTTCCACCCACAGCACAGCTCAGCACGTCCTGCCATCAGAAAAGCAAGGCCTCCTGTCACGCTCAGCTAGTTCCCTTCTCAGTGCATTCTAGCACCACTGATACCTACTGTTATCCTCCTGCAGAGTGCCATCACACTGGCAGCATCAAAAGGAAGAAGCCCACACAACAGGGCATACCGCAGTACACCCATGCTCCAAATGTCTGCCTAAAAAATAAAAGGACAAGTTTACAAACCTGAAGCCACCTCCAATGGCACTGACAGATTGCATTGT
>NW_011124044.1:2442-3067 GCF_000146605.3 Meleagris gallopavo
GAGGTGTCAAACAAACAACAAAACACTGGCCTTCATACCTCTGAGCCAATATACGCTTTGCCCTGGATTAGCTCTGGTGCTGCATTTGCTGGGCTTCCACAGCATGTGTTCAGGTGGGAATCAAGGCCTCCCTGGAATAACACAGGAAATAGAAACATCTCCTTTAACAGACTTTGTGTTTTCTACTAGTGACACTGCAGAAGCCTCAGAGGCTTCTTCTCCTGGGCATATTCTCATTCATGGTGGATTTTGCTTTCATTCAGTAGGTGACCTCACTAAGCAAACATTGTCTAAGACAATAGATGACTATTGTATCAGTGTACAGATCCCAAGCTGCTCACTTATCTTATGTAGCCTTGGCGTGATGCATTATTTTCCTTAGCTGATCATCTACTAAGATGAACTGTCAGTGCAAGCACTGTCTACTCTCTGTTCTGTTCACTCTCACACAGCTAAGGCCCTTCCAAGCAAGATGCAACTGCATCTCGACCACAGAAACAGCTTGAATGTAGGGTGTTTGGGCAAGTCCCTGTTGCACACTGTGGTCAAACATGCATTACTTGGGGGCACGTTTATATTTTGATTTTAAGATACTCTTACCTTTGGCTTTGCACAGAGCCCAAAG
>NW_011124045.1:0-1126 GCF_000146605.3 Meleagris gallopavo
TTTGTTTTCTAAGCCTTTCTGTTATTTTCTAGCATGTTAAAATCCTTGTGAACCTCTGGAAGTCCAGACAGACTCAAAACAGAAACTTATGGATGAACAACAGGTGTCACGTGCTGGCTTAACTCACTGCTTTGAAATGTTTCCTTAACAAGTGGAAAATATCAGCGCATCACTCAGACAACCCAACAAGTGTTGGGAATTACAAGTCACAAACTCTTAAAGAAATGAATGCATTCCAGTAACTTTTGAAAATCAAGGAGAAAAGCTAAACTGAGTGCTTCTAGAGATATTGTCTAAATGTTAAGAATGACATTCCAAGCTGCAGAAGAGATTTAAAACAGGATGTGTACTCTTGAAATTGAATTGTCTTTCTATTAGATAGAAAGTGGAGGCATTGGGAAGGATTGTGAAGATTTCCGTATAACTTCAGTAGGAGTAGATATAAAATGTAAGTTTTACCTAGGAGAGATCACTTGTGAAGTCATTTCTACTTTGCTTCAGGTACAGAAAATAATGAGAACAAGTCTGTGATATTTTCACAGTCCTTTATCAGAGGACTTCTAATGCCTTACAAGTAATTCAAGCTAATTGTACTCCACTGTGAGTCTGTCAAGCGCTGTACCCATGGTTCTCCTAGTAGTCCCAAAGCTGCTGAGAATCAAGCTGAATGTTGATGCTCCTTGGAGCTGGGCTGAACCATAACCCCCCAGAATGGGAGCCCAGCTGAAATGCTGTGCAAAATGCATTAATAGGAGCTTTGCAATTCGCTTCAGGAGAGAGATTCTAGCAGCAGCAGCTTTAGTTTTCCCTTTCAGCAACTGTACTGCTCTGAAGCAAAAACAAGAGTAGTCTGTTGCTTTGTCTTAAACTTGTTGTGTGAACAGCTAAGGTCTGAAACTACCCTGATGTGATCAGACATCAGAAGGTTGCACATCAAGGGGAAACTATTCCAGACATGCAGAAATGTTTAGAACGCCAAGCTTTCTTTGTACTGACAAGTTTTCTGAAGAGACCTACATACTCTTGTTTTCCAGTGGAATTATGAGCAGATGTCAGCAAGCTATCTCTTGCTTCAATCCAGGAAGGTTCGTGGCAAGCGCATCCACTTAAGGATTCCATCCCAAAC
>NW_011124046.1:0-902 GCF_000146605.3 Meleagris gallopavo
ACTGCTAGCTCTCCCTCTGGTTTGAGGGAGTTTTGATAACATTCCTTGCTAGCTGTTCTCCATAGTTCAGGAGTGATACACTTGGAAAGGAGTTGTAGCATCTTGTCTGGACTTCAGTAGAATCCAAGATTAAAGATTCAAAGATTAATAAATTCAGCAGGTGAAAGAATTGCTGATGCTGTCAGTGTGACTTCTGATTTTAAGGTTTTGATGTCTCTGCACCCAAGTCCTTTTTTCTTTACAACTCCTTCTTTAAATAGCCTTAGAAAAATAATTACTTAATGCATTGCATAGAACACTTGTACATGAAATTAAGGACTTACACCTAGCCAAGTCGATTCATAACATCAGTTTTGGCTTTTAGAATCTACATACATTGACTTTTCCATGTAGTGAACAGAATCATATAAATCACTGGAGAGGAATTTATATTTGAATGGGTAGATGAAATGTTCAAAAGCATGTGATTCATGTGAAACAAGGCTGTTATGAAGTCATAACAGTTCCATAAAGAAACTGATGCATCTCTTCAGCTAGCTGTCTTCTGGAGCTGTAGCTATTAGGGACATCTCCAGTTGGAAATGGACCTCTGAATGCCATCTAGTCCAAGTCCCCTGCAATGAACAGCGACACGCACAGCTCGGTCAGGTTGGCCAGGGCCTGATCCAAGCTCTCCTTGAGAGTCTTCAGGGATGGGACATCCACCCACCACATTATGAGACAGCCTGTTCCAGTGCCTCACCACCCTCACCGTAGAAGAATTTTTCCTTCTCCAAATCTACCCTCTTTGAGCTTAAAGCCATTTCCCCTTGTTCTGTCAGGCCCAGCTGAAGATTCTGTCCCCTTTTTTGTCCACTGAACAGTCCACCCATCAAATCCGTATCTTTCCAGTTTGGAGAGAA
>NW_011124047.1:0-757 GCF_000146605.3 Meleagris gallopavo
AGGTGAGAAGTGCTGCGAGGAGGGCAGAGGAACAGGAAGGAGTCCCAGGCCGTGACTCTGGCTCTGTCAGGCTGCTGGGAGGTGTCACAGCACGCTCCTCGCTTCTTTGGCTGGTGCTGACAGCAGGGGTTAAAGGCCCACAGGTGAAGCCTAGCAGCCCTTACCTGAACTCTCCAAAGTACTGGGTGACACATTCACCCTTTGAAGCGCAGGGGAGATGGAAGCTGCGGCCACAGTCCGGCTCTGCGCAGGTGATGCTGGCCCCTGGATTGCCACAAACGAAGCAGTGCTGGAAAGAGCAGAGCATTTCCCATCAGCAGCAGGTTAAGGGCCTACGCAGCGGGCCCCGCACCTCTGTGCAGGGCACAGGATGGGGGCAGGGCTGGGTGGCACTCTGCAGAGCTGCCTGGTGAACAGGGCTCGTCTGCAAGAGCAGGAATTTCTCTTGGAGCTGGTTGCAAGGGCTGGGATTGCTTTCTCATGAGACCAGGCTATGCTCGCCATGCCTCTCCTGGCACCAAGCTCCCTGTTCTGGTCCAGAACTCACCGTCCGCTCTGCCTGCTTGATTGTGAGTATCAGGTCTTCTATCAAAAAAAATAGCTCACTGCTGCCTTCGACATATTCACAAAGCCATTGACAAATATCTGTAGAAGAGGAAAGAGCAGGCTCTTGTTAGGGCAGAAAGGAGGGAATCACTGGTTGGAGGAAGGTGTCAGGAGCCACATGGGAACTCACCACACAAAAACTTATGGAAAT
>NW_011124048.1:0-506 GCF_000146605.3 Meleagris gallopavo
GACCTTTTCACAACGACTGCAGCAGATGTGTACACTGGAAAATGTTGACCCTGTTACTCACGTACCCCCATTGCTCTCTGCAATGTGTGCTCTCTGTGCTCACGTCCTGTTATTTAATACACAGCTTGGTGATCAGCTTGGTAAAAAACTGGTAGCTTCTCCAAAACAATCTACGCCTCTGACAGATCAGCCTAGAGATATTTTCTTTAGAATCACCATTTATTTTAAAGGAAACTGATGTGCCTTCTCTAGCATTTGATTAACTTTTATGAAGTTAAGAAAGGTTTTGCTGTTGTGAGATGACATAGTCTGTAGAAAATAACACTTATTTTGCTATTTGTCCTTCATATAACCTTGCCAGCATATTTTCTCTTCAGAAAAATATCCACGCAGGAGGCTGAGAATAGTATGTGACTTGTGATACAAGACAGTGCTTCTGCATCAAACTAGGCTGGGTAATTGTAGAAAAGCTGGAAAGTAGCACGTTTGGAGGCAGAAATGTACAA
>NW_011124048.1:8917-9395 GCF_000146605.3 Meleagris gallopavo
CTGAGCAGCTTGTGGCAGCAGAAGACACCCACACAGACTTGGGTGCTGATAGAGAACTGCGCGCTGTAAGATAAAACCACAGGTAAGAGCGAGGATCAGAAAGCGGCAGCACGGCCATCACAGTTCTGGGGCAGGTGCTGTATTTTCCCAGACTTGCTTATCCGAGCCACTGGAAGAAGAAGAGCTCAAAATAACCATGTGGTCAGAGGTGTGTTTATGGCAAAATGAAGAGCAGCTCACTGTATCGAAACAGGCAAACAAAATCCCTAGAAAATGGGGGCAGGGGAACTGAGAGAGCTTCACTGCCGTGCTTTCATCAAGCTTCACCTGCGTGCAAAACATCAGAACGACAGTGACGGTTTTCTTCTTGTCAAGTTTGGGTTTGCGCATTCTCAGCAACTGGATGCCATATTCTAACCTAAGCCCAGAAGTCTGCTGTCCCCTCGATAGTAGAAGCGTAGCTCAAAGGTGTTGGAGA
>NW_011124048.1:20793-21600 GCF_000146605.3 Meleagris gallopavo
GGATTCTGTCCAGCAGCATTAACTTTTGTCCAGCAGACCTGGTTGCCAGGGTTAAAATGAACAGTCTCCTGCTGGTGAAGAGATCACTCCTATTTCTGTAACCTCTGAGAGTTGCCCATGTCCTTATTCCCTCCCTAGCTTACCGTAAGAGCCTGCCATCTACACATACCCTATCTCCTTGCCTTCTATCACTTGCTCTAAAACTCAAAAAGCTTTTCCCCTGAGCAGGCTCAAGCTGCTCTGTGACAGTGCTTAACAAAACTCTACGTTAAGAGTTTATATAACACAGCGGCAATATTTACTTCCGCGATAATGCTGCTCTCCTTCTTCCTACTTTCCCCCCCCCAACAAACTGCAAGCTTTTAAGGCCAATCTATATTTATGGTGGGGTAATTGCTGAGGCTAGGCTGAAGGTCTCCACCGAAAACAAACTCTTATGTAGCCTTGAGGGATTGAACCAGCTTTGTGTATCTGGCTGCATTTCTGAAGGATAATGACTGTATACATCCGTAGTCAGTTAGGCACGTTCTCCTCTGCATGACTATTATCTTGATTTTTTGATAGACTCCCCCTTTCAAGGGAGCAACATCATTGTGTTCCACTGGCTTGTAACTGTCTCCTGTTGAACCTGACACTGCGGGAGGTTGAATGTGATCTGCTTCCCTTTTGTTTAGGAAGAGTGCATTTTGCTTAGTAAAAGGCAATTGGCAAAGACCTTTGAGCTACCGGTGAGCACAAATGGGCTGAAATGAGGACTAAGAAACCAGCCTCATCAACAAGGCAACGTACATGCAAATTTCTTACAAA
>NW_011124049.1:0-474 GCF_000146605.3 Meleagris gallopavo
AAATTCGCCCTGCACAGCCTTTGTGTCGCCAGTTCGCTCCCTGTCTCTGCCCCATCTCTGCACCCTGGAGCTGTGCCTTGCAGCAGCTGCTTCCCGCATCTCCTTCTTGTGTCACCCGTAGACCCCATCATACCTCTGTGCCACCAGCTGCGCCCTGCAGACCCTGGTCTGACTGCAGAGCAGTACTTAGGAGCATCTCCCTGTCTGCAGGAACTGTGGAACAGCTCAGACACAGCCCGATGTGGCCAACAAAAGGGATTCTGGAGCTCTCTGTAGGCAGAGGAGTGGCTATGGGTCTTTTCGGACCCATACTTGATTATCTATAAGGAAGCTGAAAAGTAAAGTTTCTTTGACAAGAAACTACCATTGCATGAAGTTTCAAATAGAGATTTGGTAGCTTTTGCTCTGAAAGTGTACAAAGCTTGCGGAGATGCAGAGTCCTAGGGCGTATGTGGAATGGATACAGCGCATAGT
>NW_011124050.1:0-496 GCF_000146605.3 Meleagris gallopavo
GTCCCAAACACCAGGGGATGTGCAGAGGTGACAGGAGTGGGCTATGAGGAGGCTGCCAGGAGGAAATTTCCTGCTCTGTAAGTGACTACTACAGTTATGGGGATGTGTGTGAGGTGGAGAGTCCCCTGCTAGGTGCTCAGTAAAGAGTACACAGCTATACACAGCTACTGTAAAGCAGAAGGCTAAGAGCTCGCTTGATCTTGGTTTTTATTTTTTTTTCCTGTAGAAATACAAACAACGATAATGGGATCTCACAGTTCTTCTGACTTTTTTGGGTTTTAAACGGGGGGTGTCAGCAAAGATAAAGGGCATATGAAGAAAAGCCACCAACAGATCCACAAGGCGTACCACAGCAAGTTGGAATGGTGCATCACAGGTAGTGCCATCCAAGCAGCAACCAGCATTGCCTGTGTCATACAAGCACCGATCACCACTGACCACCACGGTTGAGCGGGAAGTCTCTGGTCACACGCTCAGCACGATAGAGTTTCCATGG
>NW_011124051.1:0-709 GCF_000146605.3 Meleagris gallopavo
GTACCTTTGGCGGTGACCTCTGGCATTCTGTAGCCCCGCTGTGTGGCGGGGCCATCCTCCCAGAATTGTATCCTGGTCTGCTTCGCACCGGCACGATGCTCCCCATTGGCGCCAGCCATGCCGGAGCTCATCCTTCAGATGCGTCTGCCCTCTGCCAGATGCTCCTTCAGGATGCGGGACCCAGCGCCGGGCATCACCTTGATGCCCCCCCCGGGTGGTCGTGTCACAAACGTCGCCATGGCGACACGGTGACAGCTGGCCGGTGCTGCCTGCTGCCCATGATGACGCCGGCACAGCAGCCTGCTGCCCACAGCCTGCTGACGCGGCTGGAGCCCAGCTCTGCCCCTTGGTGGCTGGCACTCCCCAGACCTGGAGCCCTTGTGTGCCGGCAGCACCACACCGCAGGTGTTGCTGGTGGCCCCTCGGGCAGGCTGGCCTCAGCGTCAGGTGCCGAGTCTGCCATCTTCTGCGGTCCTCCCTGTGCTGGCCTGAACTCCTTAGCCCTAAACTTCAGGCATTTGGCCCATCGGCAGCTTGCTGGCTGCAGCGCTCGCTTGCTCCCTTTGGGCACCAGGCTGGCCCTCGAGCTCCGTGAAGACCATGGGGCGGGTTTTGCTGCCTTTACTCAGCCCGGGTCTGGTGCTTGGCCTTGGGTTCCACGTTCGTTTGGCTGGATGCTCTTCAGGCAGCAGACAGCCCCGGAACACGC
>NW_011124052.1:0-584 GCF_000146605.3 Meleagris gallopavo
CATCACAGTGACACGGCGTTCGAGTGGCTCAGGGTAAGCAGTTACAACGCACCTTGATTTCGGGTGCCTCCCACTCCCTGACTGCCCACTTTCTCCTTTCTGCTTCTCTTTCCTACTTCACTTTCAGGCAGCTGCCTTGTTTGGTGCGGTGGGTGCTTTTCTACTCTCTTGCCCGCGTAAGGCAATTTCTGGATGTGAAACCTCACAGCCTGTCCTAGACATTGATCCAGAAAAGAGCGAGTTCGTTCTTCAGACAGAACTGGTAACTCTGGGCTTGCCAGCACATAACAAAAATATTTCTAAATAAGGCTGATATTTGATGACATCTTCCTCAGAGAACTCGACAGGTGGCCCAACACGTCCCACAGACAGTCCCTTGTCCCCCTGTACAGAAGGGTTCTGTGTTTACAGGTAAGGATCGTTACTTAACAGAAGAAAAGTTGACTGAGATTTGATGTTACACCCTGTCTGACCAAGGTTAAGGATGGAAACAGACCTACGTAACAAAATGCTGTTTTAAGGCAAACACCTAAAGCCATCAATGAGCAGGCAATATCCTTTCCTTCTGTCTCCTATTTTACCCC